>NC_083883.1:24516151-24819181 GCF_032452875.1 Bos javanicus | reverse complement strand
AAGAAAATAAAGTTTGGATACAGAACTGAAACTTGGCAAACAGGAAGGGAGAGGACCAGCTAGAACATCCTCCCACAAGAACATGTCATCTTCTGTTATCTTGATCAAATGGCTTTGGGTCCTTCTGGGTCCAAATAACAGCTACCAATTCTTGAATGGTTATTATATACTAGCTGCCATGCTGGAGGACTTCCCTGGTGGACTTCCCTGTAGGCTGTAGGGTCTGCCTACAATACGGGAGACTGGGCTCGATCCCTGGGTCGGGAAGATCCCCTGGAGAAGGAAATGGCAACCCACTCCAGTACTCTTGCCTGGAGGAGCCTGGTAGGCTACAGTCCATGCTGTCGCAAAGAGTCGGACACAACTGAGTGACTTCACTCAGCTGCCATGCTAAAGTTTCTGTATGTGTTACTTTCTTTAATCATTACAGCAAGCCTATGATCTATTAACCTGCACTTTTTAGATGTAAAAATTGAGGTTAAGAGATTCAAGAGACATCTTTGGGATTCAAACTCAGGTATAGTTGGGATTCAAACTTAGGGTGAAATCTAAAATTTTTACTTCATACACACATATATTTTTTGTTTTGTTTAGCTTTCTCCACCACATTCACAGAACAAAAAATGTGGTTTATTGGCTGTGACTCAGAAATTTCTTAGAACTAAGCATGGTAAACTGGGGATTGATACACTATCCTTCTCTCTATAACACCAAAGTATTTTGTTGCCAGTAACTTCTGACTGAATCACTGGCTTTCTAATGGGAAATCTAATATGCAAAGCTGCTAATGATAAAGAGCAGAGTAATACTAATAATGAAAATTTTAAAAGACGACAGCTAACACAAAGGACATAGTAATGTGCCAGAAAGTGTTCTGAGGACTTGAGAAGTATTAATTCATCTAAACGCTTTCAGTGATGCTAAGACACAGGTACCATTCAGTTCAGTCGCTCAGTCGTGTCTGACTCTTTGTGACCCCATGAACTGCAGCATGCCAGGCCTCCCTGTCCATCACCAACTCCCGGAGTCCACCCAAACCCATGTCCTTTGAAACGGTGATGCCATCCAACCATCTCATCCTCTGTCGTCCCCTTCTCCTCCTGCCTTCAATCTTTCCCAGCATCAGGGTCTTTTCAAATGAGTCAGCTCTTTGCATTAGGTGGCCAAAGTACTGGAGTTTCAACTTCAGCATCAGTCCTACCAATGAACACCCAGGACTGATCTCCTTTAGGATGCCATTACATCCTCATTTTATAGACCAGGAAACTGAAGCACAGAGAAATTAAGTAAATTGCCTAAGTCACACAGCTTGATAGTGGCTGTGCTAGGGTAGGGGATGGGTAGGAGTTCAAACCCAATGACCCTGGTTCCAAAGCTAAGGCTCTTGCTACTTATAGTAGGTTTACTAATTTATATCAATGCAATTCAAACTTCATTTTAATTCATGCATGGGCTAGGTTGTATGCTTATAAAACTTACATTAATAGGAAAATTAAAGATCTCAGGAGTAACATCTAAAATCTAAGTAAAAACAGGTTGAAGTCTTTAGAAATAATTATTTATATTTCCCACTTCTTAAAATTCTCTTGGCTTGGCTTCTCTGACACCACTGCCCCAGCTCTTAGCATTTCTACTGAAGATCCCTTTCCTCTGCTGTAACAGTACCTACCTGAGAGGATTAGATGAATTTAAAAAGTAAAGTCCTTAAAACAGTTCCTGGCACATTACTAAGTGGTCCTCTGATGACAACTCACAAATCTATTAATGCTATTCAACTCATTCCCTTCAGATCCAGATCTTTATATCCAAATGACTACTGAACAGCTCCAACCAACAGGAAGTTCAAATTCAACCACCCCGAACTGAACAAGCCTCCCATCTTCCCCCTGAGATTCACTCTTTTCCTATCTTGACAAATACGTCTAACAAAACCAGTCACCTACACTACAAGTCTGAGGGTCCCTTCTCTCTCATTTCCAACAGGTTATCAAACACTGTAAATTCTGCCTTGGCTTGCTGTGGGTGTCTGTCCTCTTACATCCCAGAGTTTCCTGTGCAACCTCTCCTCAGAGCATATCCCACACCGTACCACACTATGGACTGATTCCCTCCCCTCCACACTGAGAGCAACCAGAGATCACAGACCTTCTAATCTTTCTATTCCAGTATGTGGCATAATTTCTGGAATGGAGCAGGTACAATAAATATCAGCTGAATGTACTGATTCACTAATAGTTACTATCTACTTATAAATAATTTAATCCTATTCTACAAAATGCCTCCCACCAACTGTCAAAGCTCTGGGCTATTCTTGACTCTCAATTTATACCTTTATATTTGCTGACCCAAAGGATCATTTGCTTTTATGGTTCAATAACCACTGGCATAGTGACTTCTTTACTCTCTCTCTCCCTAAGATAGATCTCGACTGGTCCTGAGACTTCCCGATTGATGTATAAAAACACTTGATCCACTACAAGGCAAAACATATCACAAGATGACTTTTTCCTGGGTTCCCACCTATATTTCATTTTAAATGCTGTATGTCCCTTTGTTTCAGTTATTGTGTATTCTGTGCACCTGGAATAACCATGTTGCCTTTGGAAGGGCTCTTGCATTTGGGGGACGCTGTTCTCAAGGACCTGACTGAACGGGGCCTCTCAGAGCTAAGCAAGATACTATGCCTACTCTTTCGAAACAATCTCTTCGTGTTTAGAAATAAGATTAGTTCATAACTTAGCACTGTGAATTTTGAATTCTAATAGATAAGATTGTTAGTGTTTTTATATTTTTTTCATACCACCTAGAATATATTTGCTGATATTATATCTATGCTTAAGCTGTAACTTAGCTTAAAAAATAATTCACATTAATGTGAAAAGGTGAAAAACTTACTTCAGGTGGTTTTCTACCTAAAAGAATATAAGTAGCCATGACTTCATCATATTTCTGATTTATTAAGGCATCATTTATCTCATCTCGTACAAAACCCATGGTGATCATGATATCTAGAAATAAAAAACAAAATGCAAAATTTCGAAAAACAAGTTTTAGTAAACAAACCAACAAAAATGGGCAAGTTTGTCCACATTAGATATGAAAACTAAGTTCTAACATTTTAAAGTGTAACTATAATATAAAAACTTCTGGACTACTAATATACAGACTCTGTGTAGTTAGATACTGCACATCCCCAATTTTTCAGGCAGAAACACTCTCATGAGCCAATATACTCCCAAGCCTACTCCATTTCTCTCTGCCTAGCACATTACTGAGCTGAGTTCCTTTGTCCAGATAGACATACTATCTGTCTGTGACATACACAGAATATCTTCTCTCTCTTGCAACACATACTCAGCCACTCATGGAGCAGTTTCTCTCATTGCTTGACAAATTTGTTTTCTGAACTGTAGGCAGGTTAATTCTTTGGAAGGCTTGAATTCCACAGTTCTGATCAGATTTCTAACTCCCTCAAATGCTCCTCCTTTGCCATTTTGCCCTCAAGCAAGACAGGAGCATGGCTGAGGTGACTCAGTTATGAGTTTCTGATGGCTTTGAGAAGGAAGAGGGAGGAGGTTCGAAGCGGACACTGACTGGGTGTGGAGGATGGACCCTGCTGAGTTAGTGGAAACCAAGAGGGGACCAAAGTGCTCCTCCTGCTAACTCAGTGCCTCTGTATTTTTGGTTAAAATACGTGCTATATTTTGCTGACATTTATCAGTCTGAACAGTGCTGATTCTTAAATCAGTCATTCCTCTTGTTAGGAACTGTTGAAAGAAAAGAATGAGGCTTATTTACATTGTTTCCGTTTTTATATCACTGTTGCCAACAAATGTTTTAGATTATAATGTATGAGAACAAACTAAGGAACTTGAATTTTTCAATGTTTAGCGTATATCTGCAGAAAGAAAAGATGACAACGTAAGCATTTTTCAAATAAAAACTCCTTCCCATTTACATTTGAAACGCAATTTTGGTAGACTAAAGGACTCTGACTTTTAGCCTAGGGAGGACAGCACCTCTCACAATACTTAAATGCTTACCTATTCTTTTTGTGTCATTGAAATCTGGTTCAGGCTCAGCATATGGCTTTAGTTCTTCTTCTTCATGACCAACATTCATCCACCGATCTTTCATTATTTGCTAGGAAATAAACTCTACATTATGTTTGGCCAATCAGGACATTCAACCACTTATATTAGCTCATATTTTAGTAAATGTGAAATTTGCTAGTTTGATCAACAAGAATCATGTGACATTTTCAAACTAAAGTTACTGTTTCTAGTTTAATTAGCAGGCCAACAGAAGGTATAGGCCTGAGACATACTTGTATTAATATATCTTATGACAACTATACCCATCATCCTGCACACTCACCAAATGAACTGACTCAAAATACACTGCCTGCTGCCTATGTTCCTCTAAAAGGAGTATTTTCACATTTGAAAATTTTAACATAAAAACCTACGGATTTTAACTTCTGCTTCGTATTTTTATAGTTAAGAATAATGAAGAGATTTTTCTCCTGGTCTTCTACCAAATATCTACTGTGCTGATTTTAAAATCATCTGCTATATTTTAAAATCCTCACTAAAACATTAGGAAAGAAGAGATCATAGGAGATGGAAATCAGGGTTAGTCAATGATGATAGCTTAGAGAATATGGGAAGAAAGGACAGTTAAGATTTAAACCTAGAACTAGGAATTATTAAGAATCAGTGTGAAAACAGGCACTGGTGTGCATTACCAGAGTCAAATTTAAGCCAACACTCAAACAACAGTCAACCCTGGGCTGTTAAAAAGCAACCTGGGAGAGGCAGTCTATGGAACGAGGAAACTATTGGCAAACTATATATCACATAAGGGGTTAATACTCAGAATATATAAACAACTTCTACAACTCGATAACAACAAAAAATTGCACAAAATAAAAAATGGGCAAAGGACCTGTATAGGTATATCTCCAAAGAATATTTTTAAGTAGCCAATAAGCATGTGATAAGAGGCTCAACATTACTGATCATCAGGGGAATCAAAATCACAGTGAGATATCACCTCATATCTGTTAGGATGACAACTGTCAAAAAAAAAAAAGAAAATAACAAGTGTTGGTGAGAATATGAAGAAACTGAAACTGTTGTGCACTGTTGGTGTGACTGTAAAATGGTATTGTTACTATGGTAAATAGTATGGAGGCTCCTTAATATACTAAAAACAGAACAACTATCTGATCCAGCAATCCCACTTCTAGGTATATATCCAAAGTAACTGAAAACAGGATCTTGAAGAGCTATTTCATACCCATGTTCATTGCAACATTATTCACAATAGCCAAGATGTAGAAAGAGTCTAAATGTCTGATGGATGGATAAAGAAAATGAGATATGCACATACAGTGAAGTGTTACCCTTAGAAAAAAAGGGAATTCTGCCATATGCTATAGTGTGGATGACCTCTGAGGACACTGTTAAGAAAAATTAGCCAATCACAGGAAAACAAACACTGGATGATTCTACTTATATAAAGGATCCTTTAAGTAGATCCTTTATATAAGTAGAATCATGCTTTATTTAAAGGATTTTAATCCTTTATTTAAAGGATCTACTTATATAAAGGATGGTTTTAAATAAAACTCATAGAAACAGGAAGTAGAATGCTGTCTGCCTGCGTTAGGAGGAAGGAGCAATAGGGAGCTATTGTTCAATGGCCAATACACTGCACTAGACCAGGTGAACAAACTAATCCATTTCAGATTTCATTTCAGATACCTCAACACAAGAAACAAGAGGACAAACAAGACTCCGAAACTGAAGAAAGTTTACTTTAGCCATCACTGCCAGTGAACGGAGACGACTACTTGCTGAGAAACTCTAGCAAAATAATGGACACAGAATTATGAAGAATTAAACAAATAAACAAATTAAAAAAAAAAAAAACAACCCTACACAGAGGTCCACACATTAAAAGACTATGGACTTTAGATTGGCCAGATGAAAATAATATTTCTTAAATCGTTTTAGCCTTTGTAAAGTATACCCCATATGCATCCGAATTTGTACTCAGAAATTTTCATTTCAAAAATGGTTTTTATTATTGTTTTTTTGCTTTACTACCACTTGTACCAGGCAGACACAAGCAAGATTTTTAAAATTATCTTAGCTGAAAAAAATGTTAAAAGTAGAAAAATACTTCTTGAGGACTAAAAATGACAGAGAAAAAGCAGTAAGGAAGCGCTTTGCTTTAGACTCAAACTGTTATTATTTTAAACATTTTGGTTAAGGGCTGGAAAAATTAAAGAAAATATACAAAGATGAGACAGCAGAAGAGTTTTTCATCTTCTTTCTAAAAAAAAAAATTCAGACATACCAATATTCTAATAAATAGGGGGAAAAAAGTACACAGCATGAAACACAAATTCTTTTAAAATCATGTGTGATCCTGTCTCTCCCATTATGATCCCAATTAGGAAGAGCTGAAAGCATTCATATACACAGCCTAAGAAAGCTATATAACTATTTAGATCTAGAAACAATCAAAGGTCAAGCAAGGATAATATGAAATCAATTTCATTAATCTTGTTCTCATGGAGGATTAAGGCACATAACTTATAAGGCCCTAAGAAATACATAGTCACATCTAAGAAGCAACAGGAAGGTGTGTAAGTTAAATAAGAAGTTTAATAAGACAATAAGCAGATTATTTGAATCAAGATTCTTTAAATCAAATTTTAATATTAGCAAATTATATAGTCAGGAAAGACTAGCGTTTACTCAGTAATTCACGATACTCAAATAACACTGAAAAATAATACATCAAGTTCCATTTAAAAAAAAAAATGGGAATTGGGAAATATTTCATATCAAAATGTACAAAGTTGATATAAGTCTATAAAGCTGATTAACCAGACTCCCTCAGTCAAGCAGTTAAAGGGATACAGAGAGCTTAGACATGAAGAAGCACCCTTAACCTATTCATTAAAAACACTGAGTATCATCTCTAATGAAAGAAACACAAATTAAGGTGATTATGACTGTATTACTACCATAAAGACACCAATTACTAGAAATTATTCTATCCAATACAGAAACAAGCTGTGGGGAACAGATACCCTCAAGTGCTTTAGGTCACATACAATCTTTTGGCAATGCTACACAGGACCTAGCAAACTGCTTATTACCTTCTGACTCAGAAACTATGGGCATAGAGTATTTATCTAAGCATATATCCCGAAGGAAAAAAGTTTATCACATTAATTTTAGCAAAAACAATGAAAACAGTTCAAATATGCAACAAACAAGAAAACAGTTTAACTTTGATACATAAAGGGAAGGAGATCATTCTCATGATAAAGCAAAGAGTACAAACTATAAATGTTTAAGTTAAAAAAAAAAAAGAAGGCAATATGACATGAAAACATTACTGTATAAAAATTTGTTTACATACTGCAGACTGGTGTTTTGAAAATGGCTGTTTTTAAAAGTTCATAGATTTATTTTAATTGCAAAGTTGACAATAAAGTTCATCTGAAAATAAAAGTGAAGACTAATACAATTTTTAACATCATTGTTATTTCTAAGGGAGTTTCTTAAGATTTGGGAAAAGAAATCTTTTATTTAAATTGGTATCAGGTTTCTCTGGAAAGTCAGTTCTGGGGATTGTGAAGCAGAACAGCCTTTGTATAGTGATATCTGCAATATTATGGTAGCATTTCCAATGTAGACTCATGGTTCCATAGCTGGAAAATGCAGTTTTGATAAGCTGAAACAGGAGGTTTCAGACTATACTCAAATACATCAAGTTGAACTTCTGATGAGCAAATGTTTTCATAATAATAATTTGGATTTTTAATTCTACTCAGAGAATTCTAATACTGTAATCCTTCACATTTTAATGTTAAGGATAAAAGAGTTAAATATTTGGCCATTACTGTAAATGAATCATCGTTAAGACATCAAGTACATCTTATCAACTGTACACAGAGATTTTAACATCTATTCCCCTTAAATAATTTTTGTTGGTCTTTTTGCTCTGCTGATTAGCTGAGCTGATGCCTCAACTCTGGAGATTTTTTTTTATTATGACATGCATATAAATTTGACTCCAGTGATAAAAATGGGTCACAAAGCAGGATTAAGAGAAGTTTTTTGTCCCTATAAAATTTTAGAACTGATGAGTGTCCACAATTTTAACTATTTCACTTAATTTTCTATTATAATGGTTGAAAGTAAGTTTAGAAGAGCAGTAATATGAAAGTGGGCTTTTTTACTGCATAGATTTATCTATTAAAACATTATTAACATGTTGCTTGACCCCCAAAGGAAAAAAAAAAAAAACAGAAAAAAATTATAGGAAGGAACTAATCACATTTAAACAAATAATTCAGTAAAAAACATCTGATGACTGATTCACTGATATAAAGCATTTAACTTCCCAGTGGAAGCCACCATCCCTTAACTTCCATCCAAACATACTGTATCTTTCAGTGAAAAGTACTGTGGTAATAAAGTTACAAAGCCCAAACTAACCTGAGAGCTCTGTACACACGGATGGCTCACTATAAGGCTGTCTCCTAACCAGCATGGAGTCCGTGTCAGAAAGCCCCATTGCTACACTAAAAAAGTACAGTTTAAATGAGGTTAATTCTCTGAATTTTCTACCCTATCTATTAAGGCAAATAAATGAAGACAAAAAAGTACCAGAGAACAATACATGCTGAATCTCTGAAATTACTTTAGTACAGGTGAAAATATTCTTGAAAACAGATGGGCAAAATACTTAATAAGTTGTTCAGATTACAGCACCAGAAGGAGAAAATATTAGATCTTTTTGGTTACATGAGCCTCTGACATCAGTGGGTGCAACATACTTAATACTTTTATAATAGCACCTACTATTATAAATATCTCACATATATGGAATGTATTAGGCAACAAAACAGTGTGGTAAGAAATGAAATACCTGTTTCCAACATGCTCTAGTTATTAAATATATCAAATTTTTCGTACTGATGTTGAGAGGGTTATACTGAATATTTTACTATCAGATACAGTCATGGAGTATTCACTGGATTCAAATTTCACTATCTTCTTTCATCCTTGAAATATCTGTACTTCCTAAATACAAGGTTAGGTTTTCCTTCTTCTTCAACTAAGTCAATCTTATCCCTATTTTGATGTTGTTCGAATACTTCATTGCAGGATGAAGAAGAAATGAGAATCTCTAGAGAAACCCACTGCACAACTTTTGAGTAGTGAAAGCATCATGTGACTTTCTCTAGCTTGAACAAAAGACAAATGAGATGATCCGGCAATTTTACTAAAAACACACGGGTCACTTCCTCGAATATTTTAATTGTCAAACTTTAAATATAGGGTGGAAAAAATTACTTACTTCTAAGCTGCCTCTCTTAATTGGATTCAGCACTAATAATTTCTTCAAAAGGTTTTCACAGTCTGTGGACATATAGAAGGGAATACGGTACTTCCCTCGTAAGACCCGCTCCCGCAGTTCCTTAGAAAGAAAAAGAAAGCATTTACTGCTGGCTGATGAAATCAAGGTGATTGGGGATAGAACATTAATATCGAATTTAGCCAATACCTTTAAATTCTGGCCGTCAAAAGGCAAGGAGCCACTGACTAACGTGTAGAGAATGACGCCGAGGCTCCACACGTCCACTTCAGGCCCATCATACTTCTTCCCTTGGAAAAGCTCAGGAGCGGCATAAGGTGGGCTTCCACAAAATGTGTCCAACTTGTTCCCGACTGTAAATTCATTACTAAAACCAAAGTCAGCAATTTTAATATTCATATCAGCATCAAGGAGAAGGTTTTCAGCCTAAGAAGAAAATAATAAAAAGGACAATGTAAAGAGCCTACATAAAATAAAATGTTCATTATAATTGTTCAGATCTTAAACATGTATTCTTGTCTCTCTTTTTAAGATTATGTGAATTTTTTATTATTTAAAAACTTTTCCAAGCTTCAATGAGGTATGATTGACAAATAAAAATTGAATATATTTAGGCTTTACAGCATTACTTTTTAAAAGGGTATACAAAGCAATAATTTAATAAACCTAAACATTGTGAAATGATTACCATAATCTAGTTAATTAACACATCTATTTTCTCACAGTTACTTTTTAAAAATTTGTTATTAATTCTTATTGGAGTTTAGTTGCTTTACAGTTCTGTGTTAGCTTCTGCTGTACAGCAAAGTGAATCATTTATACGCATACATATATCTGCTCTTTTCTGGATTTCTGTCCCATTTAGGTCAGCACAGCGCACTGAGTAGGGTTCTCTGTGCTATATAGTAGGTTCTCTTTAGTTATCTATTTTACACATAATAGTGTATATATGTCAGTCTCAATCGCCTAATTTCTTGTCTTACTTTTTTAATATAACATCAAACTGAGAAGCCCAGTAGAGTACTTCAATATCTAACTGTTCAGAATTACATCTATATAGGACTGAATTTTAACACTATCATTTCATGGCAATCAGATGGTGTATAAACATGGAACAGTGACAGACTTTATTTTCCTGGACTGCAAACACTGCAGATGGTGACTGCAGCCATGAAAGTAAAACGCACCTGGAAGAAAAGCTATGACAAACCTAGAGAGTGTATTAAAAAGCAGAGACGTCACTTTGCCAATAAAGGTCCATATAATCAAAGCTATGGTTTTTCCAGTAATCTTGGACGTGAGATTTGGACCACAGAGAAGGCTGAGTGCTGAAGAACTGATGCTTTCAAACTGTGGTGCTGGAGAAGACTCTTGAGAGTCCCTTGGACTGTAAGGAGATCCAACCAGTCAATCCTAAAGGAAATCAACCCTGAATATTCACTGGAAGGACTGATGCTAAAGCTGAAATTCCAATACTTTGGCCACCTGACCCAAAGAACTGACTCACTGGAAAAGACCCTGATGCTTGAAAGACTGAAGACAGGAGGAGAAGGGGACGACAGAGGATGAGATGATTGAATAGCATCGCTGACTCTGATGGTCATGAGTTTGAGTAAGCTCCAGGAGTTGGTGATGGACAAGAAGCCTGGCATGCTGCAGTCCATGGGGTCGCAAAGAGTAAGACAGGACTCAACGACTGAACAACAACGACAAAGACTGAATTTTAGCACTCTATAGGAAGGTTTTATTTATATGCATATATGTAACTGTTTGGGCTTCACAGGTATTGCTAGTTGTAAAGAATCCACTTGCCAATGCAGGAGATGTAAGAGACGCAGGTTCAATCCCTGGGTCGGGAAGATCCCCTGGAGGAGGGCATCTGGTCCCATCACTTCATGGCAAATAGATGGGGAAACAGTGGCTGACTTTATTTTTCTGGGCTCCAAAATCACTGCAGACGGTGACTGCAGCCATGAAATTAAAAGACGCTTACTCCTTGGAAGGAACGTTATGACCAACCTAGCTAACATATTCAAAAGCAGAGACATTACTTTGCCAACAAAGGTCCATCTAGTCAAGGCTATGGTTTTTCCAGTGGTCATGTGTGGATGTGAGAGTTGAACTATAAAGAAAGCTGAGCACCAAAGAATTGATGCTTTTGAACTGTGGTGTTGGAGAAGACTCTTGAGAGTCCCTTGGACTGCAAGGAGATCCAACCAGTCCATCCTAAAGGAGATCAGTCCTGGGTGTTCATTGGTAGGACTGATGCTGAAGCTGAAACTCCAATACTTGGCCACCTGATGCAAAGAGCTGACTCACTGGAAAAGACCCTGATGCTGGGAAAGATTGAGGGCAGGAGGAGAAGGGGACGACAGAGCATGAGATGGTAGGATGGCATCACCGATTCAAAGGACATGGATTTGGGTGAACTCTGGGAGTTGGTAATGGACAGGGAGGCCTGGCGTGCTGCAATTCATGGGGTCGCAAAGAGTCGGACACGACTGAGCGAGTGAACTGAACTGAACATGATAATTTGATATACATACACATAGTGAAATGATTACTAAAGTTAATTAACATATTTTCTCACAGTTACCTTTTTTTTGGGTATTAATGATGGGAACACCTGAAATCTACTCTCTAAGCAAACTTTTAGTACTTAATACAGTATTACTAGCTTTTGGGGGGTGGGGCCATACTGCACGGCATGTGAGATCTTAGTTCCCTGACTAGGCATCCAACCTGTGCCCCTCACATTGGAACCTTGGAGTTTTAACCACTGGACCACCAAGGAAGTTACCAATTATTAACTTTTTGGATTATATATCAAAAGCTCAGGCAACCAAAGCAAACATAAACAAGTGAGACTATATCAAACTAAAAAGCTTCTGCACAGCAAAGGAAACCATCAACAAAATGAAAAGAAAACATACAGAATGGGAAAAAATATTTGCAAACCACATATCTGAAAGGGGTTAATATTTAAAATATGTAAGAAACTCATGTGACTCAATAACCAAAAAACCAAACCACCAGATTAAAAAATTGGCAAAACATCTACATAGACAGTTTACCAAAGAAGACATACAAACAATCAACAGGTATATGAAAAGTTGCTCAACGTCACTAACCATCAGAGAAATGCAAATCAAAATGCAAATCAAAACAATGAGGTATTATCTCACAACTTGATAGCTATATGAAAAAAATAAAAGATAAGTGTCATCAATAATGTGAGGAACTAGAACACTGTGTTCTGCTGGGAGGGCTGTAAATCGGTAAAGCCATTCTACAAAACAGTACAGAGGTTCTTCAAAAGCTGAAACTAGAACTACCCCATGATCCAGCCATTTGCCTTCTCAGTCTACCTAAAGAAAATGAAATCAGTTCCTCCAAGAGGTATCTGCCCTCCCATGTTCATTGCCACCATCATTTCTTGACTAACACACATAACTTAGTCTTAAGTATGCTGCTGCTGCTGCTGCTGCTGCTAAGTCGCTTCAGTCGTGTCCGACTCTGTGCGACCCCATAGACGGCCTCCTACCAGGCTCCTCTGTCTCTGGGATTCTCCAGGCAAGAACACTGGAGTGGGTTGCCATTTCCCTCTCCAATGCATGAAAGTGAAAAGTCAAAGTGAAGTCGCTCAGTCGTGTCCGACTCTTAGCGACCTCATGGACCGCAGCCTACCAGGCTCCTCTGTCCATGGGATTTTCCAGGCAAGAGTACTGGAGTGGGATGCCATTCACATGCATTTGATATTCATAGTAGTAATAGTGTTAGTCGCTTAGTTGTGTCCAACTCTTTTGAGACTGCGTGCACTGTAGTCTGCCAAAGTCCTCTGTCCATGGGATTCTGGACAAGAATACTGGAGCAGGTAGTCACTGCCTTCTCCAGGGGATCTTCCCAAATCAGGGATCACACTCAGGTCCTCCTGCATTGCAGGTGTATTCTTTACCAACTGAGCCAACAGGGATTCATAAAAACATTAAAAATTTCCTAATATTCTCTGAATTTCAATGTAATGATGAGCACTGGCTCTAACATCAGACAAACCTGGATTTGTACCCTGACCTTGCTTCTGATGGAATGGGGCCTCTGGCATTTTTAATTAGGGACAAAGTTACACATTTATGTATTAAGAGAAGCTAATTAACAGAATCAAATCCTCTTACCCTTTAATGCTAGATAACCTCTCATTCACATTTTCTTCATTTGCTCAGTGAAAATACTTTAAGAAAATATCCCTATGATTTATGTCAGAATGTTTTGCCTTGGTTCTCTTCTAGGAGTTTTATGGTGTCATGCCTTGTATTTAGATCTTTAAACCATTTGGAGTTTGTTTTTGTATACGGTGTGAGACAGTGGTCTAATTTCACTGACTTAAATGTAGCTGTCAAGCTTTCCCAACACCACTTGATGAAGAGACTGCCTTTTCTCCACTGTATACTCTTGCCTCCTCTGTCTTTGCCATAGATTAATTGTAGGTGTGTGGGTTTGTTTCTGGGCTCTTGATTCTGTTCCACTGATCTATGTGTCTGCTTTTATGCCAATACTAAGCTGTTTTGATTACTGTAACTGTGTGGTATCATCTGAAGTCTGGGAGGGCTGCCCCTCCAGCTTTGTTCTTTATTCTCAAGATTGCTTTGGCAATTCTAGGTCTTCTGTGGTCCTATATAAATTTGAGGATTATTTGTTCTAGTTCTGTGAAAACTGTCATGGAAGTTTTCATAGGAATTACGTTACATTTGTAGATTGCTTTGAGGAATGTGGCATTTTACCAATATTAATTCTTCCAATCCAAGAGTATGTGGTTATCTTTCCATTTCTTTGGATCATCTTCAATTTTCTTTATCAATATTTTACAGTTTGCAGTGTTATAGATGCATATAGGTCTTTTACCTCCTTAGTTAGGTTTATTCCCCCAGGCAAAAGATATAAAAGCAAAAATAAATAAAATAAATGGGATCTAATCAAACTTCAAAGCTTTTGCACAGCAAAGGAAACCATGAACAAAACAAAAAGAGAATCAAGGAATGGGATAAACTATTTGCAATTTTTTTAACTTTTTATTAACAAGGGGTTACTATTCAAAATATATCAACAGCTCATACAACTCAATAATACAAAAAACCAACAGGCCAATCAAAAAATGGGCAGACAACCTAAATAGTCACTTCTCCAAAGAAGACACACACAATGGCCAACAGGCACATGAAAAGATGCTCAACACTGCTAAATATTAGGAAAATGTATACAAATGTGTATCAAAAGCACAATGAGGTTATCACTTCACTGTGGGCAGAATGGCTATCATCAAAAAGACTACAATTAATAAATGCTTTAAAGGGTGTGAAGAAAAGAGAACCCTCCTACACTGTTGGTGGGAATGTAAACTGGCACATCAGCTGCGGAGAAGAGTAAGGAGGTTCCTTAAAAAACTAAAAATAGAGCTACCACATTACCCAGCAATCCCACTCTTGGGATTGAAAAGATACATGCAAACCAATGTTCATAACAGCACTACTTACAACAGCCAAGATACAGAAACAACCCATGTGTCCATCAACAGATAACTGGCTTAAGAAGATGCAGGTGTGTGTGTGTGTGTGTGTGTGTGTGTGTGTGTGTTGTGTGTGTGTGTGTGTGTGTGTGTGTGTGTGTACTTACACAATGGAATATTACTTCACCATAAAAAGGACTGAAATAATGCCATGGCAGCAATATGGATGGACTAGAGAATACCATACTAAGTGAAGTAAGTCAGACAAAGAAACACAAATATTATATAATATCATTTATATGTGGAATCTAAAAATAATACAAATGAATCTATATACAAAATAGAAACAGACTCATAGATACAGAAAACAAACTTATGGTTACCAAAGGGAAAAGGAAGAGAGGAGGGATAAATTAGGAGTATGGGATTACCAGATACAAAATACCATACATAAAATAGATAAGCAAAAAGGATTTACTGTATAGCACAGGGAACTACATTCAATACCTATAATGGAAAAGAACATGAAAAAAAATATGTATAATATATAACTGAATCATAGTACACTTGAAACTAACATAATACTGTAAGCCAACTATACTTCAATTTTTAAAAAAGAAAGAAAATATACTGCCTTTTATAAAAAGCTGCTGTAAAAATTAAATAAAAACTACTTTTCTTCTATAATGTTTGGCACAATCATGCAATCCAAAAAATTGCTCTATCAAATATCTGTTAATAATAAGAAATTTTTGTTATTAAACCAGTTGCTTACCTTAAGATCACGGTGAACAATACACTTTTGATGACAATACTGTACAGCAGATACAATCTGAAATAAATATTTGGATAAAAGATTCAAAATTATAGTAAAAGCATCCATTTTTCCCAATTATTATTCCAATTAAAAAGTTAATACTTGATTTCAAAGTTACATTTAGTAATTTCACTATTCCTTTAGTTCAGAAAACCATATGTACTAAAGTGATGAAATTTTCACTTTTAAATTCAGACAATGTGGAAAAGTAGTGTTCTTTTGCTAAAATATACTAAATATTTATCAGAGTGCATGAAGATTTTTCCTATAGGTTGTCATATTTCTCTGTTTACACAATCAAATGTATACTTCATAGATTTGGGTCAAATGGTTTACTCCACTGTTGGAATAAGAATTTTGGCACACATGAATCAGCATTTCAAGATAGTTGGCTCAAGTTCAAAATGGAAAACTCTATTTTAGGAATTCCATTAAATGTACTCAAGGCATGTTTCTCAGGGAGGTCAACTGACTTCAGAATTTATCAACAGGGCATTTAGCAATACTGTATTTTTGTCTGTTCATATATTACAAAGCAAAGGGAAAATTTTTGAGCCTTAAAAGGAAACCTAATTTTCAAAAGAAAAGGGATAAAAACGAAATATAATTTTAAACCTGTCACTAATTCAGCTGGGCAAAGTATTCTACCCTTGTAACCAGATTCTGTATGCAGTCTTAATTTCTATTACCTAGGGCTCTTTGGGGATAAGTGCTAAACAGGAAAGAATCCAATGGCTTAAGGGCCAAAGATACAAGTGAGAAATAGGTTATAAGCAAATCTATAATAGTTATATACTTTATTACATAAAATACAGAAATGGAAACTATCTGATAGCAATCAGGTAAGAGCTACTTTGTACATATATGTATGGCCATTTTAGCACAGCAGAACATTCAGGTCTGTGGAGTCAGTTAAATGTAAACACAGTCTGAATGTTGAGTATTGGTTAGGCATTTACAAATGGGGACAGAAATGAGATTTTTAAAAGTCTAAAGGTGATGTGAAGTATGACCACGCTAATAGGATACTGGTTAGGAAAAAAAAAAAAAAACTTCGAAGTAGTACAAGTGAAGCTGATATTTCAGTATTATAAAATTATTCTAATGTATATTAAAATGGTTCAAAGACAGAGAAGACATGAATTCAAAACAAAATCAAAATACAATGAGTAAGATGTAATTCTATTAAAGTCAGTTTGATCCAACAGTTTATTGAGTACCTGCTATGTGCAAGAAAATGTGCTAGTTGCAAGGGGAACACAAAAATGAACAATACATGTGCACCCTGTCCTTAAGGAGTTTACAGTCTGATTAGGAGGAAAAAATATGTATATGAGTAACTATATATATAACAAGGCAGAATCATAGAAGCAGATGTACAAAGAAGAGAAGGAATCATAAAAATAAAGAATAATTTCCAGTTGGTAGGTGATACTAACATTTGACCTAAGCCAACATGAAAGACAGAAATATTTTAAAATGTGGAGGCTTGGGGATGGGGATGTAGGGGGTAAGGGGGTGAAATGCCTACTGTGGAGGCAACACAGTGTATCTGGAAAGTAGGTTGGAAAATGGTAATACCGGGAGTTAAACCTGGATAGACAAGTTGGTAAAAGTCTCTAAATTCCAAACTAAGCAGTTGCTACAGAACCATGATATGTTTTTGAGCAGAACAACTGTGAATGATTATAATCAATTTGAAGTGTGAGTCCCCCCAAAACAGCAGGACCCTACAAGTAATATGTAGGTTCATTTTCTTAAGCAATATACTTCAGACTGTAATATCTAATTTTCACCAAAATATGTTCATTAGTTAGGAGATATACATTTACATGTAAATATTAATTCAACTTACTGAATACATTATATAGGCCATAGGACGTTCATACTATAAAGCTATTTTTGTATCATAGATGACAGAACTTTGCTGATAACATTATGTTTTTCAAGTCACCTTCTCTTGATACAGTAAAGAAGGCATGCTACAGGTAATGATTTGGTTACCAAACATGAACTTCACCTTAGACAGGATAGTTTCTATGAAAGCAGTTCTATAGGCACTTCTGGAATAAAAATCTCCTGCGTCTTAAAGACTTAAGAAGGGAAAGATAATTTATAATACCACCACACTGATCTAGTAGGATACAATTTCTACAATGAAAGAAGCTCTGGCTTCTGACTCACTCACTGTAAGAATCCCCATCCACAAATCCAAGTTTTACTGCATTAATCTATGGCCAGACCCTCCCATCTCAAACCTTCTGTACCTCCACAAATGCAATGTATGAACTTCTTTATGATCCTTTAGTTACAGATCTCAAAAACATGATTGACAATCAGTCCCGCACTGACCCTAAGACAAGACATGTCAGTATTTTGCCATGAGGTGCAATTGTGGGGTTTGCTTTGCAATTATTTATAAGTGAGTCAGGAATTCCCAAGCTTCAAGTCATAGCCTTGATATTGAGAGGGCTGAATCAACATTATGATTTTCTTGCAGGCCTTCAAATCTTAAGGGAATGCAGAGGTACTGTAGGAGCAATAGCTGCTAAATTGGTCCTAAATTGTCGTAGTGTCTTTGCTATACTTCATGGTAGAGTCAAGGACATACATGGATAGGTGTGTATATACCCTTAATAATATAGTATATTCCCCTTCACTGTTAAACTCTTAAAAGTAATTGCATGACATACAGACCAAATAAAAATAAAATAAATATACATTAACTAGAGTTTTAATTAAACCTATAAAGAAAAATAAACTTAGCAAAAATAAATATAAAAACAAAAACAACTTTTTGACAAATAACTACAAAATTGTGTATGTGTTTTCATTGTTTTTAAAAATGTGAGTTGGTTATCTATTTAATTTGGGGGGAACACATATAGATAGTAAAATACATTTAATATTTATAATAGAGAATTATTCTTTAAACTTCCATTGTTTTACATTTTAAATAGAATTCATTTCATATTCAACCTCTGATCTCATTTTAAAGTAATCCAGATTTCACTTAAAAAAAAAAGAGCCACTTAATAATTACTTGGATCTTTATGAAAATATCTATATCCCAGCCTCCTATCCTGCTCACACCTGTCAGTAAAGATGAGTAAGCTCTTTAAAACAGCAGGCATTTTCACATTCTCTAATTCCATATAGTACCCAGCACAATTTTCAACCACAGTATGTTTTTAATAGTAAATAAATAAAACCAACCAACTAAAAAGAAGAGTGAGCAGTGACAGTCCTTCAAATACCGATTTAGATTTCAATGGAAATATCTAATGTCAATTGGAATTTTCTTCCTAGTTGGCTACTAAAGCTCGAGTTGATGGAGAGAACGACGACATTTGAAGTGATGATTGTAGTTCCTTACTTAAGTAAACCTGGACTTGCAACCCAGCGTAGCAAAGAATTTAACAGTATGTGGCTGATCGCTGTCCAGCTTCTCAAGGTTGCGTCCTCATTACCAGCTGTCTTTAGATTCAGCTATTTTAAGTCAAATGCTTATAAGATCCATTTCAAATATAATGAATGGCTGTGTATATCTTTGGTCTAAAGTATTTTATATATTGTGTTCCAAAAAATAATGATTCTGTGAGATATTAATAATAGATGTTTCCCAAAATAAGCTCACTCCATGATTAATTCGGAGAGTGCTCTGTCAATAAAACAGTCAAAAAGGTATTTTCCTCCCATCTTCTTCAGGACTGCTATACTTGTTTATATGTTAACATATATGTAAAAATCTCACAGTGGAACATTTCATATTAGTATGACCCACTCTTACTGATTATAGGATCACTTTAATTGCAGAATCATGCTTACGGAAGAGATACTGAACTATTTTTAAGTGAGTATTTTAAATTCACTAAGGCAAAGTTTGGATATAGTAAGCTATCTGTTGACACTTCAGTAAATTTTATGAACAATTTACAATTTATTAATCTGGCATTGCTACAGTGATTTTTAAAGTATGTTAATTTTAATTACTTCATTCCTAAAAATTAGAAACAAAAGCTTAGATGAACTTAAATTGCTTTTTCTTATTTTATCATTTATGTAACAAATCATAATCAAGTCGACCTGGAAATACCAATATCTTACCATATTCTTCACACTGGCAAGGTTCCTTCCCTACTCGACTAAATAAAATTGATCATAGTCTTTAAACCTACAAAAATAGGAGTTCCAAAAGCAAGATATCTTTAATTACTTAAAAAAATACAAAAACCTTCTTAAACAGTACACAGTTATGTTGTACACATAAAGGTAATAATACTTAATAATAATTCCTGGATAAATGTTTAAGTATTTATTTTCTATCTCACTCTAGGTCTCTACTTCCAAGACTATCAAAGAGTTATTAATAAGAGTCTCAACTATAAACATTTTACTATTTATACGATCTAAAAATAACCAAATATAACTATTTTACAAGTTTATTTTTCAGTTTTCCATCTTAAAAAATAAAGTATGAATTTTTCTTTTTAAAGTACCATGTACTCTGAATTCTGGTTTGTGATACTGTCCATTGTACATCACTAAAAATATCAGCAAAACAAAGTTGAAAACTACTTTCCATACCTGCCTAAATTTTGCACGGGCCTCTTTTTCTTTCATTCTTCCATGGGCAACTAAGTAATCAAATACTTCACCTGAATCAGAAAGGTAAAGCAGGCAGTAAAATATACATAGATTTTCAGTTAACAATATATGCATCGTCAAGTTTTTGCCTTGTTTTTAAAGAAGCTTTTGGCCCACACTTTTCTGATAGTTCTATATAAATTATAACTATTACATGATAGAAAAAAAGGGGAAAAGACATATAAAACCGAATATTGGTAGCAGCTTATGAATCAGCAAAACTCCTTTAATTAAAAAATCATAAAAACATTAAGAAAACTTTCTTTCTTCTTTCCAGTACTATGTGAAAATACAATCAACTCTTTATTATCCATTCAAATAAAGGGAAGGCACAGCACGGGCAACCAAACATTACATTTGGCTCTGTATTTGGGGCTTACATTTCAAATAAAATACCAAAAGTCATATTATGTTGGCTCACTCTCTTAAAGTCTACTGATCATTTAATCTTGGTCAAATTCCACCTCTATCTCCATCCACACTGATTTCATTCTTATCCTTCATATTTTGATCATGTTCATTCTCATGATACTCATTTCACCTGCACTGGTACTTAACTCCTTACTATACAGAATGAAACCATCCTTGTCTGCATCTCCTATTACCCTAGAGGAGCTGCAACCTTCTTGAATGCTGTCATCACACCCATACTTTACCTGCATGCCCATCCCCATGACAGGACACAAAGTGGATAGACATTACCAATTTGTTGAAAGAATTTAAAGATACTAGAAACTGTAAAAATTTTCTAATAGATTCTTTACATGTAAGTTTTTTTTCATTTTTCTCTAATTAATAATAATAAACCTAATGTTCAGTTACATTATGAAAGATAAAATACCTCAGTGTAAGGGATAAAAATTTTATATCCTTATAATTTGTACCATATAGACATATATGTATATTAAAAACTCACCAAGTGTCTTGCAGAGTTCTTATAAAGTACAGCAAAGTGGTTAAAAACTCAGGTTTTAGAATCAGACTAATTTTGGTATGAATCCTGATTTAGCCCTAAGTTGCTATGGGGAGATATTAGGAAGATTTCTTAACTATGTTAAGACCCCGTTTCTCCCTATTGTCTATCTCACATGGCTATTGTAAGGATTAATGAAATAATGCACGTGCTTAGCACAGTGACTGGCATATAGTAAGCACTCAATAAATTATATATTTGTATCTAGGTATACAGATATATTACATATACATATATGCAATATCAATCCTAGGACATAAGTAAAATGTTAAAAATCAAAATGCAATGATGTATGTATGTCAGATGAAACTAATACATCTACAATGTTAGCAGATTATATAAAGCATACTTAAATGATTAAATGGGATGATAAAAACAGAGAAATGAATAGATGCTCTAGTTGACCCATCATAGCAGTTAACTCTAGATATGTGAATTTAGGCTGGGAAAGATAAAATATATACAGCAGGGGTTCAAAAATCTGGACTGCCCTCAAGTTCTGCCTGGAATGTCCATACCCCAGATGTTTACATGACCCAGTCTTTTACTGATTATATATTACATGTTTATGATACGCTTCCCCAACTAGAATGTCATCTTTTTGATGGCAATGACGTTGCATCTGTTCATCCACGTGTTGTTCTCACCTTGAATATCACCTAGTACATAGTAAACATTTAATAAATAATGTTTGCATGAACAACAGGAGAAATACACATACCATTGTGGATTAGCCCTGATGCCTACTTTTAATAGGTTCCTTTGAACAAAACATGGTTCATATAGGAGTTCCCTGCCCTTCTAATCACTGAAGATCTTTTGCCCCATGAATGAACCAGAGTCAAGAGATGTACTCCTCAAAGAGGCCGTTTTTCATGCTAAGTTTCTAGTGTGCATGTCAGATTCAATCCTAAAATATCTATAAATTTTAGAGGAAACATATTGTTTTATTTTCCAGAGTCATCTTGTCATTTATAGGTTTAAAAGGCAAGAGGTCGATTCTAGATTTACTGCTACAGAACTGAGATGGTTTTGTTACAGTACCACTGACTGGCAAGACTCAAAGGAAACCTATCATCAGGAATAAGAATTAAGTAAGAGACCACCTGGTTTGGGATGAGCTGAAGTACATACCCCTCTATCCTACACTATACCCCACTGCCCTCCAGTGCTACTGAAGGAGAGCAGTGAGGACCCCAGGTGCTGCCTATTACTCCAGCCATTGCTCCTCTTCATTAGCACCAATAGAGAGTTGACTGTACTTACCATTAATTGTTAGAGCAGTACGCACATTAGTATTAACCCAGCCTTGTGGTGGACCTTCATAAAAATTGAACAATGCCCATCTATCTTTAGCTGTCTGTAAGTTCTCGTATCAAAGCCATGTCTAGCCCTTCTCTTGAGACTAGATCACTAAAAAAAGTTTAACTGAACTATAAACACACAGGGTTCCCATACTGATGAACTGTTAATTTACATCTAACTAAAGAAGAGTTTAGTGAAGAAAGAATTCATTATGTGGTATTTGAAGGTTCATTAATTTTATTATAGACTAACATTTTATGCAAGTTTGCATGACAATATTTTTTAAAATCCTGTGATAATAAAAAACATTAATGATTCAGGTTTTTGGTTTATGTAAAAAACTTACATGAAGTATTTTTAGGGTTTTAAAAAAGTGATGCAAAAACCCAAATCTATTAAAAAACTAAAAAAGTAATTAAAATATTTAGTATTTGTAGTAAATTTTTTAAAAATCTAAGAGACACTATAAAAATACATAGTCTAAATGTTGTAGATTAAAATAAATCGTCTTTATTCAAGTTACAGAAAATCAGATCATAAAAATCTACATCCTTTTTTAGCTAAAAGGATTCAAAACTAGACTCAACACTGTTTTCCTACTAATTAGCAAAAAAAGGTTAATTAGACAAGTTGGTTTAAATAATTTCCAATGCCCTCCGTCTTTAATTGTTTAAATTCTATGATTCCTTAAAACCTTCAAGATCCTCTTTTTACTTATTAAATTATTTAACTCCATAAATTTTAAACCTGTTTCTGAGAAAGTTAAGGCTTATGCCTAAAAGAACAGTGATTCTACGGCAATGTATCTCTCATTTGAGGAAAGTGCAGGAAATGAAAATGATTTTCTAATAATCAGTGTTTATTTTGATGCTAGACAGTCAAAATAAACATTGTATTCTACTAGAAGTATATCTTACCATTCCCCTGTCAACTCAGTTTTCTAATTTATAAAATACATAGATCAATATTTGTTTAAATTGAAACATTTTATAGATTATCTTGAAGATGTATGTATATTGAGAATCTGTGATATGCGATCAGTTAAACAAAAATGTGACCTAGAACAGGCTTTTACTATAAACATTACTAAAAACATTTGGGTTTGAGATTTCCTATTTATAGCCAAGAGAAAATAGTATTAGAAAATAATAATAATATAATATTAAGATGAATGTTTCATAGATTACATTCATAGATAACATTCATAGATAACAATGCAAATTTAATTTTGAAAAATATCCCTAAGTAATTTTTAAATAAGCCAAAGTCCAATTTTTAAATGTAGGATCAATAGGTCTTAAAATCAAACAATGAATTTTCCTAAAGACACCAATGAAAGGCATTTTAATAAAACTACAGATTCATTAACAAAATAAAGACATAGATATTATAATGAGCTTTCAGGTATTAATAATTCAACATGTCTCATCAAAGGTAACTTTTCAATCCCCTCATCCTTACCCCCACTCGCGTATTCCATGACTAAATAGAGAGTCTTCTCTGTTTCAATAACTTCAAACAATTTTACTGAAAAAAGAAATTAGAGATATAACTCTGTAATTGTGAGCATACTAGATATATTTTAAGAAAATTTAAAGTAACACTAAACCAAAGGAAAAGTTGAGCATTTACTAAATATTACTACTTACAATTTAAAGTTTAAAAGTTTTCCCAAGGATTATTACTACCATGGTAGATAACTATCACAAAATGATTTGGAACCAACTGCTGGGTCAAAAGAGAGTTAAGTTTCTAGGATTAAAAAGCTTATCCCCTTTCAAATTAGAATAAGGTAATAAAAAGGAAAATCTTAAAATCAGAATAATAAAATTTAGTGAATGCTTAAAAAGATACTATTATCATAACGATTCAATCAAAAATGTTAAATAATCTTTGGTACAGACATAAAAAATTTTATAATTATGTGATATTTTAAAGTTTCTGATTAAAATCTACTAAATTATCAGACTTACGTAGTTGAAATTATATACCAAAAGGAACTGCATTTGTATCTCTAATTAAACATAAGATTTTTTTAGTGAGCAAGAAACACACTTCAAGAATAAACAGATTAAAAGAATAATTGCTTTTTACTTCTTATAATCCAATGACTTTGAGTAATATGTTGTAAATTAATTTACAAATAAATTTGTCTGTAAATATGGGGGGAAAATAGAATTTATGGAAATAAGTTCACTAAAATTGAAATAAAATCTTTATTTTCTTTAAAATTCAAACTAGTTATTTTGCCTATGGACTATGAACAAACCCAAGTCCAAACTGCCAAAATATCTGGAATTATTTCTTATCCATATCTAAATGGCATGCAATCTTTAGAGAGATTTAGTAAGGAGACATAAGAAACACCTGTATACAGCAACTCCAAGTCATATGTATTATTTTAGTGAAGAGTAGAAGATAGCAAGGTAGTAGAAAAATACAATTTGTAGCCTTCAGTTAACTTCTTTATAATATTTTTACCCAAAGTAACACTTTCTGAGATTATTACTTAGGTTATCACTTTTCTTCTTTTTATACAGAACATCCTTAAAACTGTATCATTTTAAATAGCCTCAATAGTATTTAAGGAAAATATTTTATCATTAATTGTGGAATATAAATTTCATACCTATGTTAGGGTGATTCAATATCTTCATTATTCGTACTTCTCGAAACAACTGTGAAAGGAAACAGGAAACATTTCTGCTAAAAAAGAATACTCAACAGAGAACCAATCAAAACATCTATTTGAAGAAATTTATCTTCTTGTAAGACACTATAGGATTTATTTCACAATTCCAACTCTACTAAGACTTGGCTTCCAGGACAACGTTAACTAATTGAACTCAAATGGTTGTGTGTGTGTGTGTGAATATACCATATATAATAAAAAAAATTCAAATACTCATTACTAGGAATAAAAGAAAAATACTATGGAAATGAAACTAAATGTACATTCTTATGACTTTTATCCAAAAACAACGTTCTTAGGAGGTGGGGGGGCCTGACTCTTTATCTCTACTGGTTGATCACACTATAAGCAATTATGAATAAAGGTATATACACCATTAAGCTTTTGTGTGGACATAAATTTTCAATTCACTTGGGTAAATATCAAAGAAGATGATTGCTGGGTGGTATAGTGGAGTAGGTTTAGTTTTATAAGAATCCAACAAACTACCCTCCAAACTGGCTGCACCATTTTGCATTCCCATCAGCAGCTGAGAGCTCCTGTTGTTTCACATCCTTGCCACCATTCAGTGTTGTCACTGTTCTGGATTTTCACCATTTTATAGGTGTGCAGGAAGCCCCAATAGCTCAAGAGGCAAATAATCCACCTGCAATGCAGGAGATGCAGGAGACCTGGGTTTGATCTGAGTCAGGAAGATCCCCTGGAGAAGGAAACAGCAACTCACTCCAGTATTCTTGTCTGGGAAATCCCATGGACAGAGGAGCCTGGCAGGTTATAGCTCATAGGGTCGCAGAGCTGGATGTGCCTGAGCACACACATGCAATGCAATGGGTGTGAAGTGATATCTGTTGTTTTAATTTATTCTAGTTAAAGCAATAATATACAGCCATCGGGTTCCTACATCTCAAAGATGTCTAGAATATATTGTTCTATGGATAGTTTCCTCTTCTTCAGGTGGATTTCTTTTTAAATTTATTGAAATACGGTTAATTTAAAAAGTCGTATTAGTTTCAGGTGTTCAGCAAAGTGATTCATATATGAACATATCCATATATGTTCATTTTTAGACTCTTTTCCATTAATAGGTTATTACAGGATATTGAGTACAGTCCCTGTGCTATACAGTCGGTCCTCATTGGTTACCTATTTTATCCTTTAATAGTTTTTGACAAGGAGTGAGAAAAAAACAAAAACAAGCAACAGCATAAATGTGTGTATAAGCTGGGTATGTGCTGGCTTAAAGTGACAGGCAGCTATGGACAGAAGAGCAGCTGCTGCTGGAAGAAGTAATGATGGGGGTTTTAAGTGCTTAATTGACTTGGAACAATGAAGTGCCAGAATCATGCCCTGCCAATCACCCTTATTTCTAAAGAAACACTTAAATTGTCACTAGATTTGTCATTAACCTTCCAAACCTAGAGAATTTGGGTCAACTTAACAGGAGTAGCACATGGATTCAGTAAAGGTTTATGATGCTCTTCTTCATGATTCCCCATAATCCCTTCTTAAACTCTAATATTCCAGTTGGTTGCACAGAAGAGAGACTGGACAATGTCGAAGTCTTCTGCACCAGTCACTTGAGTCAGAGGGAGCAGAAGAGGGAGAGACAGTGAGTTCCTTACACATATGTGATTTTTTCACTCAGAACACATCCTTATTAGCAAAGACGCCAATCTTATCCATGCTTGCTCTTCCTTAGTAAAGGGGGAGAGAGAGAGGTGAGGGAGAAAGGAGAGCTGAACATTTAGACCAAGTTAAGAAGGTTACCCTGAGATGGAGAAATGTTGTAAAAATCACTGCACGCCTGTGTACTACAAGAGACACAGGAGATGTGGGTTCAATCCCTGGGTTGGGAAGAACCCCTGGAAAAGGAAATGGCAACCCACTAGTCAAAACTATGGTTTTTCCAGTAGTCATGTACAGATGTGATAGTTGGACCATAAAGAAGGCTGAGAACTGAAAAATTGATGCTTTTGAATGGTGGTGCTGGAGAAGACTCTTGAGAGTCCCTTGGACTGCAAGGAGATCCAACCAGTCCATTCTAAAGGAAATCAATCCTAGGTGTTCATTGAAAGGACTGACGCTGAAGCAGAAGCACCAATACTTTGGCCAACTGATGTGAAGAACTGACTCATTGGAAGAGACCCTGATGCTGGGCAAGATTGAAGGTGGGAGGAGAAGGGAGCGACAGAGGATGAGATGGTTGGATGGCATTGCCAACTCAGTGGACATGAGTTTGAACAAACTCCAGGAGACAGTTAAGGACAGGAAGGCCTAGCATGCTGCAGTACACGGGGTCTCAAAGAGTCAGACACGACAGAGTGACTGAACAACAACAACCAGTATTCTTGCCTGCAAAACGCCATGGACAGAGGAGTCTGGTGGGCTATACAGTCCATGAAGTTGCCAAGAGTCAAGATATGACTGAGCGAACTAAGCATCATATATCCAGGCCAAGTAAGGACAACAAAAGTCTGCCATTGTTTTAGACCAGCATTTATATGAGCTTTCCCACCTTTAAAAATTTCAGTGTGATTAAAACGCACATGAGAATTAACCAGGAAAAAAACAGAAGTTCATGAACATATTAAATAGTCCCACATTACTATTTGAGTTTCTGATTCTAATTTCTAGTCCTAATTTTCCTCTTGAAACTGTGACATCATGATGTTCCTAACATATACAAATTTAGCAGGAGAGCTCTGGATTCACTAATACCTTTCAAACTATTGGTTCAACTTTTCTGTCAGCGGAGAATTAAGGCTAGGGTTTTAAGACTGTGTGTTGAATTAGAGAAGTAAGTGCTGAGCGAGGCTTGAGACGGATGGGTCTTCCATGACGGAAGGGCAGGCACTTCACTGTCTGGACTTTGTGACAGTTGTTCTAGTTGTTCAGAGGCTTCTGTGGTTTCCTCCTGGGTTCTTGACTGTTTTAGATAACGGAAGTTAGTGAACAAGCCTCAGTTCTGTGGAGAGGTATTCACTTTTCAGTTCAGTCTTTCCTGGTTAGAGGTAAGGATCAGGATTAGGCAAACTCCATTAGTGTTAATCAATACATATTTGTCTTATTTATTTCTTCTCTCAACTACTCTGTTCCTTCCAACCTCTTCCATTCCTTCTGCTTATTATTACTTTTTTGATGGTGGAAAAGTCTATTCTATTTATTAGTAGTCAAGTGGACATGGCTAAGACAATGCTCATCCTATTTATTCTCAAAGCATCATAGTCAGGGACCAGTCAAACTGCCATCATCATCTCTACCAGACCTGCTCACTGTGCTGTCCTGGGACCTGTCAATGTCAAAGGACTTCTTCATCATCTCCATGTTCTTGGGCAGATAGAGAAGAACTCTGGCCATGGAGAAATTGACAAAGGCAGTGGTCAACCTTGTTCCCCCCAAGGAGAGCTCTTCCAGGCTGTCATCAGAGTCACAGTATGCTGGGCTCATAAGAGGAGGCTGACATTCATATCTTCTTGGCCTTTTAACACAGCTTTCTTGGCCTTTCAGGTATTTTGCTCTGATTTGGGTTTGAGGAGGGGTAGAAGCCCTTCTTTGCCTTCACCTCAAACCTTGTAAAAATTCAACTGTATCTTTCACAGCAGTTTACTGGCCTATTAACGTGAAGTGTGGGTGCTGCTGTACCCTGTAGGTGATGTTCAGATCTAAGGGAAAGGGCTTTGTATACACCTTCTCAGAGACACCAATCATTGAGGGATTTTATATACAATGTGCCTATATTAACAGAACCCTACAGATTAAACTCTCAGCTTTTTAATTTCTAGCATTACCATTTCATTCCTCTTTTACTTCAGACATTATTATTAGGACATCAAATATCTTATGAAGTTATTCCTAGTACCAGTATTAAAACACAGGCTAACTTAAGCTCTCCCCATGAAATACTTCAGAAAAAGAAATCTGAATATACTTAAATTAGTATATATTAGATGATTTCTAAATAAAAAACACAAAATGCTTAGTATTACTTCTAAACTTGACAACTTGTCATCAATTATTAAATGCAAAATAATAGGCTCTGCCACTTTGCCTAAATTTTACCTTCATATATGAATGATAACTTTTCTTTTTATGAACTGGTACTAATTTTATAGTGCTATAGTCTTTCCCAAGGGCTTGTATGGATACAAACTGTGGGCTCAAGTTGCTGTTAAGTAAATACAATTACTTGAGATATCAAATCAAATAATTTCAGAGAGAAGATACTAAACATTAAATAGATTAAATCTGAAAAAATGTCCAATCTCACTAGGCAGAAATCATGAAAATCAAAACAAGATACCTTCCACGAGATTGGCAAAAATTAAGAAATCTGATAATATAAAGTGCTGACAACAATGTGGAGCAAAAGTAAATCTCATACAAAGTTAGCAGAAGTAGATATTGGTGTAGCCACTTAAGAGCAATTTGACATTATTTAATAAATTTGAGGATATGCATGCCCTTTAACCTTCCAATTCTACTTGGAGAGATATATACCCTTCTTTACTTCTTTAGAAAAATAAGTACACAACAATAAACATTGCTGCATTGTCTGTAACAGCAAAAACAAAAAGCTAACTAGGAAAAAAAAAAGGAAACACTAAAACAACAGGAACAATCTAAATATAAACAGAAAGATGGACTAACTGGTAGATATCTACTAAGAGAATGGGTAAACCAGCTTATTTGTACAATGGCATTAGTAATAGTGAAAATAAGTGAGCTAGACTATACACACTAACATGGATAGAACTGTAAGACAAGCTAAATGGAAACAAGTAAGCTGCAGAAGAATAAAAAGCTTAAAATAAATAATATATAGTATTTTATGTAAAGATACACATGTGAAAAATTTTTAAACAAATGAATGGGAATAAGAAAGACCAAATTCAGAATAGAAGTTATTTCTAGGTAGAAGGACAGGAATAGAGCCAAGAAATGACACACAGGGCTTCAACTGTATCTCTAGTTTTATCTTATAAAAAAAGATCAGGAAAAAAAAAAAAAAGATCAGAAATGAAACATTTCAGCCCAATAAATAAATATCATGAGAAAGCAACTTTTTTAAAAATGGTAAAGATGTTTTGAAGTCTCCATCCAAAAATTAAAAATAGACTAGTGTACTATATCAACAAACTTCCCAACTTAGAAAAGCCAGGAGTATGACTCTTAAAATAACTGTGAAAATATTACATAGTTCTTGAGAATACAGAAATAGATGTACACTTTTCAGCCAAAAAAGACTGAGAAATTAGAACAGAGGTCTTCAGAATCAGAGGCAGAAATACAAGCATCAAAAGCAAAATCCAAATAGTACTATTCAAGCAAAACTAAAGCGATGTTTTATGAATAACTCTTGGTTCTGGGTGCTTAATTTTAAGAAGGGCAGGAGGATTTAACACCTGTTGTGGAGATAGGAAAGGTTTCCCTGAAGAAATTACTCTTAAGGCTGAAATGTGAGAAGTGAGCAAGAAGTGGAGATAGGAAAGGTTTCCCTGAAGAAATTACTCTTAAGGCTGAAATGTGAGAAGTGAGCAAGAATTAAGTGAAGTGAAAATCGCTCCGTTGTATCTGACTCTTTGCAATCCCATGGACTGTAGTCCATGGAATTCTCCAGAACAGAATACTGGAGTGGGTAGCCTTTCCCTTCTCCAGGGGATCTTCCCAACCCAGGGATCAAACCCAGGTCTCCAACATTGCAGGCAGATTCTTTACCAACTGAGCTATCAGGGAAGCCCAGAGGGAGTGGTAACAGCTTAAGAACAGGGTGGGTGAAAAGCTGCAAAGGCCTGATGGCTGAAACAGTATGAATAGCACCAGATGAAAGAAAGGCAGCAGAATCAGAGGAGGAGGGAATGAGAAGAGTGGGGAGAAGCTAGGGAGAGTTGGGGGACCATGAGATGAAAAAAGAAGGTAGGATCTGAACACCATGTTAATGAACTTGATTTCCAAACTACAAAAAATGGAATGCCATCTAAAAGTTTAAACAGAAAGACAATATAATCAGACAGGTTCTGCATCCTTGATGACTTTTTAAAGGGTTTATATATGTGTGAGTGAGTGACTGAGTGTGTGTGTGGGGGGGTAGGGGGTGTTGGGGGGGATGCAAAGTGCAGAAAACCTAGGTGGAAAGCTACTGGGGTAGTCCAAGGAAGAGATAACAGCAGCGGTGTCGAGAGGATCGGGATGAGAAAGACATTTAAGAAATAAAATCAGATGTCCATCAGCCAATGAATAGATAAGAAAGCTATGGTACATATACACAATGGAGTATTACTCAGCCATTAAAAAGAATACATTTGAATCAGTTCTAATGAGGTGGATGAAACTGGAGCCTATTATACAGAGTGAAGTAAGCCAGAAGGAAAAACACCAATACAGTATACTAACGCATATATATGGAATTTAGAAAGATGGTAACAATAACCCTGTGTACGAGACAGCAAAAGAGACACTGATGTATAGAACAGTCTTATGGACTCTGTGGGAGAGGGAGAGGGTGGGAAGATTTGGGAGAATGGCATTGAAACATGTAAAATATCATGTATGAAACGAGATGCCAGTCCAGGTTCAATGCACGATACTGGATGCTTGGGGCTAGTGCACTGGGACGACCCAGAGGGATGGTATGGGGAAGGAGGAGGGAGGAGGGCTCAGGATGGGGAACACATGTATACCTGTGGTGGATTCATTTTGATATTTGGCAAAACTAATACAACTATGTAAAGTTCAAAAATAAAGTAAAATTAAAAAAAAAAAAGAAATAAAATCAGAACAATTCAAGGACTGAGATGGTGAGGAGGAGGGAGAGGGAGGAGCCAAGGATAGTTCTGAGGCTTCTGGCCTGCACAATTTGGGGACAGTGTCACTCACTGAGACAGGACACTGGAAGAGTAACAGGAGGGCAACATACTGAGCAGGCGGGGGGAGGTCATGAGTTCAGCTTTGGATATAAGTTTGGGTTATCTTTGAGGGATTACAAGCAAATGTAGGAGGGGTTCTGAGTTGAAGAAATAAATCTGTGTTTGCTTATAGGTGACCACTTAAACCAGAGTCACCCTTGAGACAGCCTTGGAAGAGAACACTGAGAGTCCTAGGACCATGCCTTGTGAAACTCCAACACTGAGCGGCAAACAAAAAGGAATATGACTCCATTTAAAGGAAAGAGAAAAGGGGGAGCCAAAAACACAGAGGAAAACATAAGGGAAATATAATCTTCATTCAATACATATTTGCTATATTAAGAATTAATTAATTAACACATGTATTGGACTCAATGACATGCAGCTTTAATCGTAAGGCAGTTTCCATTTCTAGCTTTACTTTTTTTTCCCCCTTATTTCTATTAAGTTTAAAAAATCCTAATTATAATCACAGATTGACCAGTGAAAGGAACAAAGGAAATACTGGGAGGTATGTCAGAGACGTTCAGATTAATTAGAGTACCCAACCTTACAAAAGCAGTTCTTTACGAAGCTTATGTACTGCTCTCAGACAGATTCTAGGCTATTGATCTAATCACACTAAAAAGTCAGAAGACTAGAAATTTCAATCTGAAGGATAATAGCAAATGGTTCTTAATATACTCTTTGGATATGCTTACTCTGGAAAGTAGTCTTCATATCTGGATGTAACATTTGTACGTTAAACCTGCCTATAATATGTTATTGAACTCTTTGTCCAATAACTGAAGGCTAAAACAGGGTTTAGAAAAGTCAAGAGTTTTGGTCAGTGAACTGCCTGAAATACAGTTTGGTCTTTCCAAAAAGGAGCCGCCCCAGTGGTTCAGCAGTCAAGAATCCGCCTGCAAGGCAGGAGATGTGGGAGATACGGGTCTGATCCCTGGATCACAAAGATCCCCTGGAGAAGGAAATGGCAGCCCACTCCAATATTCTTGCCTAGGAAATTCCAGGGACAGAGAAGCCATCCAGGGGGTCGCCAAAGAGTTAGATACAACTTAGCGATTAAACAAGAGCAACTCTCCAAAAAATCTGGTTATCTTTAACATTTCAACTGTTGATATTTTAGTTAGACATTAACATTATTAGTATCACCTTTTAAAAGAAACTTGTTTAGAAACTAACACAATATTGTAAAGTAATTATCCTTCAATTAAAAATAAATTTAAAAAGAAACTTGTTTGAACACCTGCTCCCTCAAATTCATCATATTTCAGTGTGAAAGATACACTTCCCAATTCACACTGTGGGCTACACAGACATCTCCCAATAGCCAAGATTTTATGATAGTCCCTGTTTCCAGCATTCCTTTAAAATCAAATCAAGGTCAGAGATATGTTACCAACCAAAAATTTCATGGAGAATGAAGCAGTGAGGGACTCGGCATTAGGTGTGATCCTATGTATTCACACAGCAGTATCACTCCTTGTAGGTGTTTGAACTTATATATATAAATTCGGTAATGATTCAAAGACAACTTTTGCAGTCTACAACCAGCTTACTAAACACTAATTCTTCTCTTATGACTTAGGTTTTCATTTATCCACGAAAGAACTGGTCAAGACTTTTCCTTCAAATCATCTACACACATGGAAAGAACTGTACACAAGAAGTACTCAGCACGTAAGTGGTTTTTGCAGCTACGAAGTGACATATGTGACAGAGCAAGCATATGTGAGAGTAATTGGTTTTCAGCCTATGTTCAACAGGGAGATTTGTTAAGGAGTATTGCCAAGGAGCTTCTGCTTTCTTCTTGATCCAAAATATTTGTCAATAATTATAGGATTGCCTTTAAAAGTTTGGTTTTTGATTTGTTAAAAGAAATGTAATTCTGAATTGCTTCCATGATTCTGTCTTCCTCTCTACTTTTACTGACCAAATTCATCAACATGATACAGATTATTTTGAAGATATTCTGGAAAACTTAACTACCTTACCAGAGAGGTCTCTGGGCTTCATCTGAAAACTCACTGAAGTATAAATGGCTTAGGTTACCATTTGACAACATTTTTACACAATAGATAACACACTAGCAGTAAATGAATTATTCATTCAATAAGTCTGACTCCTAGATGTTAATTCTCGAAACTTTTTATACTTGCCCTGCTTGTGCAGAATCACTGTCATAAGGATTCCTATTCTATGTAACTGGGATGCAGCACTTCTCATTATTAATGAGTTTTAGTAGTCTTGTTTCTGTTTTCATTGCAGGTTTTACTACTCAGCAGATGACTTCTGAACCACTGTGCTATTTTTGTGATTTTGAAATATAATAAAACACAGTAAAACAATAAAAGATGCAAATTAATAAGTAATATACAGAAGATAAACTGCACCCTGATGATTGTGAGCTGAGACAAACTAACAAAAACTTTGTCAATCTGTTATAAATTAATATGTCCAAGTTTCAAAACTTGGTGGAATTTCAGAGAAAACAACTAATCTTGCATTTCAAGTAAGTGAACTATGAATAAAACTGCTTCATCATTCTGCTTTTTCTCCATCAGTTACAGGTTGCTTAAAAGATCCCCAGGGAATCACTAGTATAGTTCATAGACCCTACTCTAAAAAACCACTAATACGTGAGGTGGGAGTCATACTTCAAAGAGGAACAAGTAAATATAACATCTATGCTAAACAGTCTTAAACTATGAAAACGTATTAAACTGGATTCCATTAATTTAAAATATGTAATACAAATAATACAAGATATTACGTGAGCAATGTTGAAACTAAAGATGCTAACAATTCCAAAGACCAAACTGTTTTTAAGAACTCTATATTTCAGAAGTTTGGAACAGGTCGGGTATCAAATTTAGATTACTTTCATCTATCACTAATGTTGACAAAGGAAAGTAATATTCTCTATTAATATGCTATACAAAAAAGAATAAACAAGAAGGACCAGCTTAAATTCAGATCAAGTTCAGAACAAGACTTAACCAAATACTTTTGGGTTGAGATGAGATTAAAATGAATCCTTACTGCAAATATGTGCTGTCATAATCTGCCTTTTAAGAAGCACACCTAAGGCACAGAAAGGCATTTTGCTATTTTTTTACTATTACTTGACTGTCAGTGCTAAGGGGGAAAAAATGATTACTTTTAATTCCGTGTTTTATATTTTTATTTCTTAGATATGACTGACTGGCATATGAGGTGCTCCTAGCATTCACTGAGTAAGGCCAAATGCTGAATATTCTACAATGCATGAAAACAAAGCAAGCCTTGATCTGTTCTTTCCTAAATCTTTTAACAAAAAGCGAAGCTATGAACATAAATAAAAATTATTCTGAAAACAACAAAATACACATGGTGTACTGGCTACATTTAGTAAATTTCAATCTTTGCTTTTATTTTCACAGATTTAAGAAAACAAAATTGCCATCATTTTTTATATGCCCATTTGGAAAAGCAACCCTTTATCAGCAAGATTAGCAGAATTTAGCACAATCTATAACAGAAATTACATCACCAAGTATATTTTTAATCTGAATAACAGTTCAGCTTCACATCTGCATGTCTGCTGCATGTTTCAACAAGGGTGACTTTGGTTCCACAACTTTCTCTGGGCCCCTCTGGGAAAGACAGAGTGGGGGTCACACTGCCCTGCATCCAACAAGCACAACAGGCCTGGACTAGTTCTACATGTCACTCAAAATCACATAATTTACCAGAGTATCACACAGATTAACCTCGGAAAAGAGAAAAGGCTAGCTGGGCCATGAACAGGGCCTCTGGGCTGTTATGAAGTCTCTGTGTTTTAAAGGGATTCCCAGGAGAGGGGTGGGCAAAAATTTGCCCCACTGTGGCTCTAACACAGGAAGAAACAGCATCTTTGGATAATTTGTCTGCCCAAGGAAGATGCCTTTTTATAACTCATACCACTAAGTCATGATTAGCTGAGAGACAGGTACTGGAAGTTTCTCCCAAAAAACATCCAACAAGGTATATATCATCTCACTCTCACAGAGAAAAAAAAAAATCCAGCAAACCTTTCATGTTCATACAGATGAGAAATACCAATACTATGAAAAGCTATACTGGTTGGCAAATTTAAAAGGAATCTCAGTAAGTAAAAAGACAGATCCAAATCTCTTAAGTAGAAATATATAAAATAAACTGAGTTATCTGGTACTGAGACAAGTGGAAAGTCTTGATTATCACTGACTCAAATTTTTCATTTAATGTTAGAATCACAACAGGTATAGTTATACACACCACACTAAAACTTTCTTATAGAATTCTGTTTTAGAAATCCAGTTATTTACACCACACTTACATATGTGACCACGATCCCATTATATTCTCATAAAAATAATAATGTACTTTATACATAATCACACATATATATCTTATATACTACACAGTGAGCTATATATAAACAACATATACGGCACAAATGCTAAAATATTTGCTTCATTTTCCAAGTACTAAAATGTGTATCTGAGAAAGTTTTCCCAAATAATTAATGAAGCAACACGAACCAGCTTTACTAAATTTACCAGGTCAATTCCCATTCTACTTGCTTTTTTTGGTCCCTATGCTGTTTTATGGAGAAGGAGATGGCACCCCACTCCAGTACTCTTGCCTGGAAAATCCCATGGATGAAGGAGCCTGGTAGGCTGTAGTCCATGGGGTCGCTAAGAGTTGGACACGACTGAGCGACTTCACTTTCACTTTTCACTCTCATGCATTGGAGAAGGAAATGGCTACTCACTCCAGTGTTCTTGCCTGGAGAATCCCAGGGACGGGGGAGCCTGGTGGGCTGCCGTCTATGGGGTCGCACAGAGTCGGACACGACTGAAGCGACTTAGCAGCAGCAGCAGCAGCATGCTGTTTTATATGTTCACCCTTTGAAGAAATGTTCATATCTTCTACTGTAAGTTAGCTTATAGTAACTTCTACTCTAAGTTAGCTTACAGTAACTTCTACAGTAATCTTCTACTGTAGTTTTTGTGGAGGAAGGAAGAGAAGCAACTGAAGCAATAGCAAACCCATCTACTGACAACAGTATCTCATAAGTTGATTAGAATGAAGCAGAATCCTAAGTACTTCAAAATATCTGATACAAAAAGTTTTATCCTACTGTATTAAAAGATAAGTTCCTTTGACACAGTAAATGCATTTGAGGAGTAGATATTTTTCAAACATTTGATAAATACTTAAATACTAACAAATGTATATATTACGTTGATATCAAGTCTTTTCTTCATATACTGATGAAATGTAGAATTGTACCTAATGGGAAATTTAGAATAACTGATTCTACAAGTATCATATATTGATTATAAACCCATATTATAATTACTTACTATTAAAATAATTAAATACCTTTTGTAGACTGGTAGGATTTAGCTGAGTTTTGTCTATTATTTTCACAGCAACCTGAAAAAGAGAATTATTAAATTTTAATTAGAGAATACATACCTTAAAGAATAAAATTTATAAAGAAAACATCTTTTGTTTCATCCTAATTAGATATAGCTATACTGGGGGTTAACATAATTGGATGGTAAAGTTTTGATAACTAGACAGCCTTAGAATATATTCTATTGACCCAAGTCTGTAACCTATTTGATTCTAAGTCAGTGAAATTACACCTTTGTTAAGTTCTTCCAAGGTTCCCCTTTTATTTTTTTTTTTAAAAAAAAAAAACAAAACTTTATTCCAAACAGAAATACCAAAAGAAGCACATTACCTCTGAAACATTTAACAGAATTTCATTTAAACTGATATAGTCACAAAACTGAAAATATCAAACAAAACCAGCTTTGTGTGCTTAACCACTTTTAATAATGAAACTTTAAAAAAGGAAACATACAGAGACTCCCCCACAATTTGGGAGCCATTTAGGCAAGCATATATTCAGTATTAGGCAAAAAGGCAGCATTAAAAACTAAAAATCCTCAAATTTAAGGAGAATGCCTATTCAAGTCTTTGATACTCATTTATAAGCACATGAGAAAACAGATTATTTTCAAAGAGTCAAGTCTGAGTGCTTACCCTGTCTTTAAATGTGATCGCCACTGCACCTTCATTTTGACTGCATACCCCTCACACGACAGTACTTCACCTACACTGAATAGTCTTGGTCAGTATGACTGGCTTACCGTGAAGGCCTCCAGGACCACCGTCGTCGTCATCTTAAGGTCTGTATTGCCTGATAACTGAGTCTCACCATGTTATCAAGCTAGGGAATTTCAGGTCTCCAAAGCTGATTATATACACACAGTTCTGTTTCATTGCACAGTTCACAATATATAGCAGGTAATTATATGTAATATTAACTATTGAGGCTCAGAGCACAGGGCAGTTCGGGTCTTGCCTCCTATACTTCATTCTGATGCCACCAGAAATATGTATAGAGTCTATACTAACCACCCTTAGAGTGGTATGAGCCCTCAGGACTGCACTACAGAGTAAACACAACCTCTATATGGTGGCAAGTGTGTCTTGATTTCTTTAGTGGTTGGAGATAGTTGGTGCTTTTGTCTCAAGGTTCCCCTTTTAAAGTAAAAATCATTTGTACTTTAATATTTGACTCATGATCTTGATAAGTCATAATTATCAGAAGAGAGAGGCTTATAAACTTTTAGTAAGTTAAGTAATATGTGGGGAGAGAGACTGGACACCCAAACTTACAGCAAACTAATGAAACAGGTTTAAACATCCTCTAAATCTTTGTCTAATATAACCTGTGTCCTAATAGCTCCTGGAGTCAAAATAGAGAAGACTAAATTTAACCATAAGTGACAATAATATTATGTATAAAACAAAATGGAAACTTAGCAAAAATGTTTTATGACACATTTTTCATAATGTCCTAATTGAATCCAATCATGTAATGTAGAGTGTTAGATGTTTAACTATTTTGAGTCTTTAATATACAAATTACTAAATATATTATTATTATTAAACATATATTTTACTATGTAAATATACCTACTTTGAAACACACAGGATTTTAGAAACCTGATTCTCTTATTATCTGAGAAAAACATCTATAACACTTGCTCAATATAATCTCTAAATAGATTAAAAATTAGTGGCTAATTTCCTATGCATTTATACCTAATTTACTTCAAGTAGTAGTTTTTAGAATTTATTTTTTATTCAGGTAACAATGGCTTTTAACACTATGTAAGTTTCATGTGTACAACCTCAGATTTCTATTCCTATATACAGTACAGCTTAAGTAGTAATTAATAAGAAGTTATCCTAGCCCTGTTCCTGGGGTTGGGTAGCAAGGGTAATCAGAAATGTTTATGGAAACCATATAATGAAAAGACAGAAGGCTAAGAAAACCTCATGTGCAGCACATCTGATTTATAAGAGATGCTAATACGTAAGGACAATTTTTCTGTGCTAGGTATAACTCTACCTATGTACATTTCATTCACACATACCCCAATGTTTACTACATTACAACTGTTAATTTATTTCCAGAATCAACTATAGGAAAGCTTTTTAGTAAGACTCTGGAGAGGTCCAAGTAAGTATTAAAAGGCATCGTGAAAACTTACCTCTCTACCGGTTAGTACATGCCTTGCCAATTTCACTTTGGCAAAATTTCCCTTCCCTATTGTCTTTTGTAAACGGTAATTTCCAATGTGAGGCTGTTCGTCTGTTGCTGACGTAATGGAGTTTCTACACCGAGGGATGTTCTGTCTGCTACTTGATTTGGTTGGCTGGATATGGGGTTCAGTATATCCATCCACAGATGTATGCTAAGAAAAAGGTTAGAAGATTTCATCATTAATTAAACTATATAATTAAAGGACAGTTCAAATAACACTACAAACAATTTTCATTAATAATTCATAACCTAGAGGGGTAGGATGGGGTAGGAGGTGGGAGGCAGGCTCCAAACAGAGGGGACATATATAAACCTATGGCTGATACATGTTGATGTATGGCAGAAACCAGCACAGTATTGTAATTATTCTTCAATTAAAAATAAAGAGGAAAAAATTAATTCATCTCTAATGAAAACAGATTGCACTACACCATTTCTGGGCATTCTGTTTGCAATTTCTACTTGACTTTAGTTCCCTTTGCCAGGGGGAATATAATCATTTAAAATGAAACGTTCTGCATAGCTTTAGACATATGCTTTTGCTTTTAAAAAGATATAAATGGTGAGATGGCCAGGAGCCCCACAGATGATTACTCTCCTAAGGGTGTTACCCGTGTAGGCTGAGATGCCAATCCAGATCCAGATTGCTTCCTTACAATGACAGAATGTCTTCAGTACCAAGACAACTTCACGAGTACAGCTCTGTTTCTCTAAACCAGTCCAGCTACTTGTCCTGGTCACTCTTTCATTTGCTGGGCACATAACTTTGGCCACCTAACCAAGCCGTTTCCCATGACAGGTACGCCTTTAATCAACTCCCTCTCAGCCCCTCACCCAGTTTCCCATGCCCAAGAAGGAGCCATCGACAGCCCTGCTGGATCCATGCCTTTACATCCACTGCCTTCTTCCTCCTTGCCGTTCTCAAGGCAGAGACGTCACTTTGTCTCAGCGTCTCACGCTGGCTCACAATCACAGTAATTGACAGTGTTACCCTGGGGCTCAGCACCTCAAGTCCCAGGTAAGGCTGCCTAAGGAACCCTGTTACCCCAGCTCTGAGTGTCCCTGCTCTTGCCTAGTTTTGTCTGCTTTCCGAAGTAAATGAAATTTGTAGCATTTTCTGTAAAAATGTAGAATTATCCATGACAAACATAACATCATTATCTGACATCTTAAAAATAGCTGAAGATGAGTACAACAAATTAACAAAAGAAGTGGGCAGCTTTATTTGCAAAGTAATTCAGACATATATGTTGTCCAAACTATACCACCAAAAGCATGTCTAAAAAATTATGATCAGAAATTTCTTAAAGGCAACTTTGAAGATGACTCCATTTACTAATTTCATCCAAAGCAGGACTCAAGATCATTTTTCTATTTGTTTTTACTTTTGATATTTTTTAAAAACTTGGCTCAGGAGTAAAGGATTTTCTGTGTCTCACACACACTTGCAGCCATTTTGAGTTAAGAGTCACGCTGGGGTATTTTCACAGCAAACTGTACTTCCATGTGATTCAATCCACTGCACTGTCATACACTCACTTCTTTGTGTCTGCCACCTTACCATGAGCAACTTGAGGACAGGCATGTTTTCTTCCCACTTTTATACACTTACCACACTGCAGAGTGCCAGAATATAGGAAAAGTTCAATGAACCAATAGTTCTCAAAGTGCTGTCCTTGGGCTAGCAACATCAGCATCATCTGGGAACATGCTAGAAATGCAAATTCTCTGACCCTGTTCCAGACCTACTGAACAGAAAACTCTGGGGGTGGAACCCAGTAAGGAGTATTTTAGCCAGTCCTCCAGGTGATTCTGATGCAGGCAAATTTGAAAACTACTGCAATAAATAATTTAAGTAGGCAGTAATCACAAAGTCACTGGTTCTTAGCGACTTTTCTATTATCTGAGCATAAACAAGAGATTTTAATTAAAATCATTTTCTCAGAGTCAACAGATCACTATAGTAATTCCTACTATTCCTAAATAGTACTTCTGAACCTGAACTTGTCCAGCAGGGACTATGGACTTCTTTATCATTCAAAATTGAGTTTTATCTCCTCCTCAACAAAGTGCTCTGTCTTTCACAAAGCAGAACTGATTACCCCTCTTTTTTGTTGCTATCTTTACATCCAGGAAAAATTTCTACTATTGGACTATCACACCATCTTCTTAAGTATTGGTCTATGGTCAATGTTCATTGTTAGACCTAAATCTCCCTAAACTCCAGAAATTAATATGGATTGCTAGTTAGTGTGTGCTCAGTCGTGTCCAACTCTTTGCGACCCTATGGATTGCACCATGCCAGAATTCTCTGTCCATCACCAACGCCTGGAGCTTACTCAAACTCATGTCCATCGAGTCAGTGATGCCATCCAACAGTCCCATCCTCTGTCATCCCCTCCTCCTACCGCCTTCAATCTTTTCCAGCATCAGGGTCTTTTCAAATCAAATCAGTTCTTCACATCAGGTGGCCAAAGGATTAGAGTTTCAGCTTTAGCATCAGTCCTTCCAATGAATATTCAGGACTGATTTCCTTTAGGATTGACTGGTTGGATCTCTTTGCAGGCCAAAGGACTCTCAAGAGTCTTCTTCAACACCACAGTTCAAAAGCATCAAATCTTTGGCACTCAGCTTTCTTTATAGTCCAACTCTCACATCCATATATGACTACTGGAAAAACCAAAGCTTTGACTAGATACCCTTGGTTGGCAAAGTAATATCTCTGCTTTTGAATATGCTGTCTAGGTTGGTCATAACTTTTCTTCCCAGGAGCAAGCGTCTTTGAATTTCATGGCTGCAGTCACCATCTGCAGTGATTTTGGAGCCCTCAAAACAAGTCCGACACTGTTTCCACTGTTTCCCCATCTATTTGCTATGAAGTGATGGAACTAGATGCCATGATCTTCATTTTCTGAATGTTGAGTTTTAAGCCAATTTTTTCACTCTCCTCTTTCAATTTCATCAAGAGGCTCTTTAGTTCTTCTTCACTTTCTGCCACAAGGGTGGTGTCATCGGCATATCTGAGGTTATTGATATTTATCCCAGCAATCTTGATTCCAGCTTGTGCTTCATCCAGTCCAGCATTTCTTTTGAGGTACTCTGGATATAAGTTAAATAAGCAGAGTGACAATATACAGCCTCGACGTACTCCTTTTCCTATCTGGAACCAGTCTGCTGTTCCATGTCCAGTTCTAACTGCTGCTTCTTAACTTGCATACAGATTTCTCAGCAGGCAGGTCAGGTGGTCTGGTATGCCCATCTCTTTCAGAATTCTCCACAGTTTGTTGTGATCCACACAGTCAAAGGCTTTGGCATAGTCAATAAAGCAGAAATAGACGTTTTTCTGGAACTCTCTTGCTTTTTTGATGATCCACTGGATGTTGGCCATTTGATCTCTGGTTCCTCTGCTTTTTCTAAAATCAGCTTGAACATCTGGAGGTTGGTGGTACTACTGAAGCCTGGCTTGGAGAATTTTGGGCATTACTTTGCTGGCATGTGAGATGAGTGCAATTGTGTGGCAGTTTGAGCATTCTTTGGCATTGCCTTTCTTTGGGAGTGGAATAAAAACTGATTATTTTTCAGTCTTGTGGCACTTCTGAGTTTTCCAAATTTGCTGACATATTGAGTGCAGCACTTTCACAGCATCATCTTTGAGGATTTGAAACAGCTCAACTGGAATTCTATCACCTCTAGTAGCTCTGTAGTGATGCTTCCTAAGGCCCACTTGACTTCTCATTCCAGGATGTCTGGCTTCTAGGTGAGTGATCACATCATCGTGGTTATCTGGGTCATGAAGATCTTTTTGTACAGTTCTTCTGTGTATTCTTGTCACCTCTTCTTAGTATCTTCTGCTTCTGTTAGGTCCATCCCATTTCTGTTTTATTGAGCCCATCTTTGCATGAAATGTTCCCTTGGTATCTCTCATTTTCTTGAGGAGATCTCTAGTCTTTCCCATTTTGTTGTTTTCCCCTATTTCTTTGCACTGATTGCTGAGGAAGGCTTTCTTATCTCTCCTTGCTATTCTTTGGAATTTGGCATTCAAATAGGTAAATTCTTCCTTTTCTCCTTTGCCTTTTGCTTCTCTTCTATTCACAGCTAATTTGTAAGGCCTCCTCAGACAACTATTTTGCCTTTTTGCTTTTCTTTTTCTTGGGGATGATCTTGATTACTGCCTCCTGTACAATGTCACGAACCTCTGTCCATAATTCTTCGGGCAGTCTATCAGATCTAATCCCTTGAATCCATTCGTCACTTCCATTGTATAATTATAAGGGGTTAGATTTAGGTCATACTTGAATGGTCTAGTGGTTTTCCCTACTTTCTTCTAAGTCTGAATTTGGCAATGCACTCTCAAAAATGACAGATCTCTGTTCATTTCCAAGGCAAACCATTCAATATCCAGTAATCCAAGTCTATGTCCCAACCTGTAATGCTGAAGAAGTTGAAGTTGAACAGTTCTATGAAGACCTACAAGATCTAGAACTACTATCCAAAAAAATGTCCTTTTCATTATAGGGGACTGGAATACAAAAGTAAGAAGTCAAGAAACACCTGGAGTAACAAGCAAATTTGGCCTTGGAGTACAGAATGAAGCAGGGCAAAGGCTAATATAGTTTTGCCAAGAGAACATGCTGGTCACAGCAAACACCCTCTTCCAACAACATAAGAGAAGACTCTACAGATGGACATCACCAAATGGTCAATACCAAATATGGTGTTAGGCACAAAAAAAGACAAAACAAATACAAATCAGCCAAGTAAAGAAACTTATGTTCCCTGTGCTCCTGACACCTATACTTGGGATGACTTAAGAGGAATGATGTCTTGCTGTCCAGATCTCTTAACAGCAGAATGAGTTAAGATATTTGAGTTATATCTCAATGCTGGTTGCAGAGCATATTCTGACTATAAACCAAACTGGTAGACTGAATTATTAGCTCCAAATTTTGACATCCTTTGCCATGTAACTTTCCAATGTCCTCCTACTGAGGGCAGAATATAGTTTTACACTCTTTGGGCATCCAGTCATATGATTTGCTTTGGCCAATAAAATGAGTTCAAAATGGTGGTATAAGCCAGTCCCATATTAGTCATCAAGAGGCTCTGCTGTGTTTCAACTTGCTCTCTCACATTTCTGCCATCCCCATGAGAAGGGCGTGTCCAGGTTGAACCAGAAGGAAGACGAGAAACACTCTGAGCAGAGCCACTCCCAGCTGAGGTCAGATTAACTCAACAGATCCCCAGATAACCCCGTGACTCATAAGAAACAACATATGCTTGTGAGTTTGAACCACTGGGTGTTGGGATGACTTGTTACCGAGCAATACAATAGCTGATACATAAGAGCTACTTTCTAATTAAGAGGTCATAAAGGAAAAATGAATAATTAGGAGATTCTTATCAGACATGTTCAACTTTTAGCTAAGCTACCAACAAAAGAGAGGGCAGTATAATCAGTTCCCTAAGGAGAAACTCTCGATCAGGTAACTTATCAATATTTAGGGGCAGCATTCTTGACTGTTCTGTATATCCTCAACAAGAATGGTGAGACACAGAGGTCAGCAAAGTTTTCTATAAAAAGCTAGACAATAAATATTTCAGGTTTTGCAGACTCCACTGTCCCTGTTGGGTATTCATTTTTAAAGAAAATTTCTTAGCGCAGGGCCATACAAAAACATATCCAAAAGCTGCATTTGGCCTATAGGATGCAGTTGGCCAACCGCTACTGTAAAACGTCATGGTTTGAAAAGCAGGACTAAATTGCTTCTGGCCAATGCTACCAACAGAGAAGGAGGTTCTAGGAAAATATAGGTATGGCAGTGTCTGTACTTAGAGAGGAGAGGAGGGGAGAGAGGGCTCTTACAAAAATACTATTCTTTCTTATCCCACTCCTAGAATTGGAAAAGGTAATATATTCTCCAAAATCCTTTTTAAAAATGAGATCTCCTAACTTTCAACATTAAGCATGACCCTTTTTAGGAGCCATCCAACTTTCTCAGAATGCATTTAGAGGAGTCTTAAATTAGAAATTAGAATGGAATATAAAGCACATTTTTTATATTATGATGCTAATTATAAAACACCCACCTAAACAAATATTCCTTCCCTCAAACTCCCATTTTTCCTTAGGAGTGCCATAGCACCACTCAGCAGCAGAATCTTTCCTTAAAGGAACTTTCTGAAGAGTAATTTGAGATAACTGATCTCACTCCATGCTGATCAATATATTAACTCTCAAACAGGAAGCCTAGAAAAAAATGTTTATCCAGCATGGGCTGAAGTCATGCTGTGCTGTGTGTGCTTAGTCACTCAACTGTGTCCAACTCTGATCCCATGGACTGTAGCCTGCCAGGATCCTCTGTCCACTGGGATTCTTCAGGCAAGAATACTGGAGTGGGCTGCCATGCCCTCGTCGGGCTGAAGTCATAGTTAAGTTTAATTAAGAACTGTCTCAGCTGTACAAGATATTATGCAAGCTCAATAATATAATGGCTATAAATTCTAGTCCCTCATCTTTAGCTGAAAATACAAATTCAGATTTATTTCTTTCTTCAAGTTGTCCACTCAATCCAGTAGACACTGAATTCCTTCATTTTTCTGCAGCAGTGGCAACGTGAACCTAAATCTGGGCTTGAGATGTACTGTATTCAAAGTAATTACAGGTAGCGATTTCATTAGCTCTTCAAGAAACTAATCCCATGGATTATCAGACTTAGAATTCCTGAATAATAATAGAATTTTCCCTGCTTTCAATACCAACTGAAATGAAATTTTTCTACTCACTAGCTATGCATCCTTGGGCAAGTTGTTTAATCTTTATGTGCATGTTTCCTCCTCTATTAAAGGAACTAATAATAAAGCCTGCTGCTGCTGCTAAGTCACTTCAGTCATGTCTGACTCTGTGCGATCCCAGAGACGGCAGCCCACCAGGCTCCCCGTCCCTGGGATTCTCCAGGCAAGAACACTGGAGTGGGTTGCCATTTCCTTCTCCAATGCATGAAAGTGAAAAGTGAAAGTGAAGTCGCTCATGTCGTGTCTGACTCCCAGCGACCCCATGGACTGCAACCTACCAGGCTCCTCCGTCCATGGGATTTTCCTACCTCATAGCTATTCTGAGCATTACATAAAATAATTTCTGTAAAGGTGCTCAGAATAGCACATAGTAAGAACCATACAAGTGCTTGTTGATTCAGTTCAGTTCAGTCGTTCAGTCGTGTCCAACTCTTTGCGACCCCATGAACCACAGCACAACAGGCCTCCCTGTCCATCACCAACTCCTGGAGTCCACCCAAACCCATGTCCATCGAGTCAATGATGCCATCCAACCATCTCATCCTCTGTTGTCCCCTTCTCCTCCTGCCCTCAATCTTCCCCAGCATCAGGGTCCTTTCCAACGAGTCAGCTCTTCACATCAGATGGCCAAAGTATTGAAGTTTCAGCTTCAACATCAGTCCTTCCAATGAACACCCAGGACTGATCTCCTTTAGGATGGACTGGTTGGATCTCCTTGCAGTCCAAGGGACTCTCAAGAGTCTTCTCCAACACCACACTTCAAAAGCATCCATTCTTCAGTGCTCAGCTTTCTTTATAGTCCAACTCTCACATCCATACATGACTACTGGAAAAACCACAGCCTTGACTAGACGGACCTTTGTTGGCAAAGTAATGTCTCTGCTTTTTAATATGCTGTCTAGGTTGGTCATAACCAAAGAAACAAAAAAAACCCATCTCCTAGGCCAGAAAACCAATCCCAAATTTCTGCCATTTCCCTGAGTGTTTGTTGCCTGCAGTGACTTCTGGTTGCAGGCAGTCAGGTTGCCTGTAACCTGACTGTGTAGAAACTGTACTAGTTTCGGTACAGTCAGGTTTCTTGTCTCTTAAGCAACAGAAACCAACTTAGGCTAAGTTTTTAAAAAAAAAAAAAAAAAAGGAATTTTTCTTAAGTCTATTGGTAGCCTGAAAAAAAATTCTGAAGGATAAAACTTGTGTTCAAGTGGAAGAAGACAAGACTATGCAAATAGCCAAAATAAAATAACTATACTTGGTAATATGGGGTAAAAAGGAAATAAAATGAGGAGATGTGACAAGAGTGTCTAGGGAGGGAGTTGGGGTGAATGCTACTAATGGACTAGATGTAATAAATGATGTTTGAGCTGGACCCAACACATGGCAATGAGCTAGAGAAACAGGAGAAGAGTATTTCAGGCAGTGAAATGAATAAACAGAAAAACCCCAAGGTGAGAGTACACTTTGTAACGTCAAAGAAGAAAGGTACCTAAGAAAATGGTATATTAAATGGAGGATCTTTTTCAAAGGCCTACATGTTGAAAATTCAGTTGTCCAACTGAATACTACTGGAATTCAAACTGTTAAAGTTACGGATATAGAGCCCCTGCACACTGAATCATACCAGTGTCAGATTTAGAGGGCAAAAGATGGTGTAGCTTGGCTAACCTATTAGGTAATGAATGAATACATGAATGAATCAATTGACAAATACATGATAAAGAAAGAATATTCCTGAGAAGTTATATATCATATATTAGACTTGAAGCTGGGGATGTCACAACTCACTTCCCAGGACTCTAGAACATGCCACTTTGCACACCATAACTACTCTTTAGTCAGTTGATATTAGCAGCAATACAGGCCACAACAATTTAGAAACAATAACCAAATTTCTATTTCTCAAAGTCATTTTTAAAAAAAAGTAGGGAAGTTATGGTTCTAATAATGGATAAATAGTTGTATCTGATTAATCTACCAGTAAATAAGAATACAATCTCCAGGCAAAATATTAAAAACAACTGTTTGGTGGCCCTGAAGAGCTACAGAAAGAAGCCAAAAACTGGAAGGAGACTGATCTTTGAAAAAAGGGAACCACATAGGGTGAAATTTTTAGTTTTCACCTGGGGGGCAAACTCTGATCCACCAAGCTCCCAGTGACTGAAATTCAAGCAGAGCAACAGTCTTACTGGCTTAAGGAGTCAGAGGATGGAGCTGATGGCTAAAAAAAAGAATTGATCTAAGAGTGAAAAAGGAAACTCTGATGAAAATAAAGCTATGGAGAATAAAACTCTGAAGTCCTCACACAAACTACAGGTCCCTTGCTGAGCCCTAAACCAAACGTGAGCAAGAGAAACTCCAAAAAACATGTCAGAAGGAGACAGATAGAAGGTTAGGGAAACTATAGATTTGCCTATTGAGCGCTACTGGAAAGGCTGAATTTGAAGACTGAGTTAAGCCAAATTAACTTCCTGTCAAATCAACACTTTTCAGAGGAAGATAAATAAATCCAGAGACTCTGTTTAGCACTATCAACAATATCCTATATACAATCAAAATTTACTAAGTACATGATGGAACAGAAAAATGAGACTGTCAAGAGAAAGAGCAGTCAACAGAAATAGACACCAAGATGTTCTAGAAGTTGGACTCAACAGGCAAGAACTTTAAAGCAGTTATGATAACTGTTTCTAAAAGTAAAGGATAATATGATTAGAAGAAACAAACATGGAAAATATCAGAAGAGAAATGGAAACTATAGTTAAAAAGAAGTAAATGGAAATTCTAGAACTGAATTGTATAATACTTTTTAAAAACTCAATTCACTGGGCAGGTGTATAGCAGACTGCAAAAGAGAAAGGGGTCAACAAACTTGAAGACAGATGAATAAAAATTAGACAATCTGAAGAACTGAGAATATCAATTAGTCAATCTAAAGAACTAGGGAGATTAAACAAAAATGCAGAGAGCCCCATGATCTGTGGGTCAATAACACACACTAACTCATGTGTAAATGGGGTACTAGAGAAGGAATAAGAAGGAAAGAAGGGAGAAAAAATTACTACATGCAATAATGGTCATATAATTCCCCCAAACTATGAACGCCAAGCCAGATAAGTTTGAAGAAAAACAAAAGGAGGTACATCACAAAGTCTAACTACTAAAAAATTATGCATAGATGGTTGAAGTGGGGTGGGGAACCTTAAGAGGAGTTAGGGGAAAACAACACAATACATACAAAGGAGTGACAGCGCAAATGGTAGCTCACTTCTTGGAGAAGGCAATGGCACCCCACTGCAGTACTCTTGCCTGGAACATCCCATGGACAGAGGAGCCTGCTGGGCTGCAGTCCATGGGGTTGCTAAGAGTTGGACACGACTGAGCGACTTCATTTTCACTTTTCACCTTCATGCATTGGAGAAGGAAATGGCAACCCACTTCAATGTTCTTGCCTGGAGAATCCCAGGGACGGGGAGCCTGGTGGGCTGCTGTCTATGGGGTCGCACAGAGTCGGACACGACTGAAGCGACTTAGCAGCAGCAGCTCACTTCTTATCAGAAACAATGGCCGTCAGGTGACAATGAAAGATTTTTGATGTACTGCAGAAAAAAATAAACGCAACCCAAAATCCTTTACACGATGAAAATATTCTTTTAAAAAAGACAACTACTGTAAATCAATAATACCTGAATAAAAATTGTAATAAAAAATGAAGACAAAATAAAGATGAACGAGAACTAAAAGAATCTGCTGCCAGAAGACATATGCTATATGAAATGCTAAGGATAATTTTTCCAGCTAAAAGAAAGTGAACATAGATAGTAATCTAAACCTACAGAAAGGAAAAAAGAGCTCTTGAAATGATAAATATGTGAGAAATATAAATAATACATATTTTTTCATCTTTCTTTAAAAGAAATATGACTATATAAAGCAAAAAAGGTAACACCATATTGTGGAGTTTATAAGAAGTAATGTATGTGAAAAAAAAAAAAAGCACAAAGATCAGGGAAATTAAAAGATTCTTTTAAGAGTCTTAATTTTATCTGAACTGTTGCAATATCACCCTATGTGGACTGCAGTAATATATGGGTGCATTCTGTAATCTCTAGAACAACCAATGGGGAGAAAAGGCATTGAAAAAGATACAGAAGAATAGGTAAATCAACAGAGGAATTAGAATGAAATACTAGGGCTTCCCTGGTGGCTCAGTGGTAAAGAATCCACCTGCCAATACACAAGACAGAGGTTCGATCCCTGGTCCACAAAGATCCCACATGCCGCAAAGCCCATGCATCACAACTATTGAGCCTGTGCTCCAGAGTCAGGGAACCACAACTACTGAAGCCCACGAGCTCTAGAGCCTGTGCTTGGCAACAAGAGCAGCCACTGCAACGAGAAGCCCACACTGCAAGGAAGAGGAGTCCCTACTCACCGCAACTAGAGAAAAGCCTGCTCAGCAATAAAATAAATAAATAAAATTATTTTTTAAATGGAATACTAAAACTTAACTGATTGATTCAAAAGCAGAGAAGAACAAAAGAAGAGAGGAACAACACCAAAGACAACAACAAAAGAAAAAAATTAAAGACTTACCAAACATTAATAATTATATTTAACGTAAACAAGAATTTCAATTCAAAGACAGGATTAAATGAGCTTTTAAATTAAAAGATGTACTTTAATTATGAATATACAGATAGGTTGAAACTAAAATTATGAGAAAAGAAATACTAATGCAAACAGTAATAAGCAAAAGAGAGCTAAAGAAGCTATAATAATGTCAGACAAAGACTTCAAAACAAGCAGTACTAACAAAATAAAGACACACAGTTGATAATGATAAAAGGATCAACTCTAAGGAAGACATAACTATCCTAAATATGTATGTGCCTAATAACTGAGTTTCAGTGAACAGAAACTAATAGCAAAGGGCAAAAATACACAAATCCACAACTATGACTGGAGATTTTAACAACACTCTCTCAACAGTTTAAAGAACTTCACTCAAAACTGAGTATGAGTAAGGAAGATTTGAACACACTATTAATTTGAGGTAGATTACAGATTTCTTAAAGCACATGAATCACAGTCTCCAAGGCAAGAACCCTACTCCAGATTTTTTAAGCTTTAAGTATCAAATTACCTTCCTGGAAAACTGCATATAGACATTAACAACTGTGGCTTGTCAAAGAACGACTTAAAGAACAGCTACATGTCATACAAAAGCATGACTGAAAATATCATTAATAATGACGATGCCTATTTCACAAGGATCAGGCAATAAATGAGTTTAATTGTCAGAAAAATTCTCTCAAATGGTACGCTTCCTTTATTGTATTATCACATAATGACGCCTCCCTCCTTCCACAATTTTAGTGTTTCAAGATGAAATTTCTTTTTTAAATAGCACAATGGTGAGTTGCTTCAGTGAAAGCAGTAGTCTTAAGTGTCAAAAAACTTACACATCAGAAAAAGAATACTTATTAAAAATGGAAGGCTGTGCATTCTCTTCCTATAGCACGTGAGAGACATACCTCAGAGACACTATGGGTTCGGTCCCAGCCAAGTACAATAAAGTACTGCAATGAAGCAAGCCAGAATCCTCCAAACTCTATCTTTTTGCTGGTGAAGGGTTTGAAAGAGTTCAAGAATTAATAAAATGTGAAACAGAGACAGGATGTAAGCAAATGCTACTGGAAAAATGACGCCATTGGTCTTGCTTGATTCAAGAGTTGCCACAAACCTTCTATGTGTTAAAAAACACATTATCTGTGAAGCAAAATAAAGCAAAGTACAATGAGAGAGATATGCCTGTACATTCTTCTAGACAACAATTACTTTACGACACAATAGCCTTTTCTTTGGAAACTATCTCCTTTTAAACTGTGATCTTCAAAGTCACCAAGCACGGTTTCTTTTACATTTATCATTCAAATAGTGGGTGTTGCATGAATAGACCCACTAAACATGTTACAGTTTAAATATCTCACCTAAAATATAAATTTAAAAACTCAACTTTATCTTATACATTAAAGATGTACATCTCTTTTATACATCGCATTATTGCAATGAGATGACAGATCTGACAAAACAGTCATGTATCAATTTTTAGAAAGATAAACCACAAAAATGAAAACCAACAAAGATAACCAAATAGTTATTAAATTATCACCAAAACTTTCCAGTAGCTACCAAGCTATGCAATGCATGAACCCAGGGGGCAAAAGCTGCACAGCGTAGTGATCCTGCCTGTCTGTAACAAGTAACTGTATAATTTTACAAACTTTCTTACTGTAAGAGACCTCTGATCTTTTTTTAGGAACCAGAAGTTGGTTTGACTTTTAAATACCTCAAATGTACGGTGCTGATGAAGAAAGGCGGCCAATACAGTCACAGGCACGCCTTGTTTCCCTGTGCTCTGTTTACTGTGCTTCATGGATCTTGTGCTTTTTAAAAAATTGAAGCTTTGTGGTAACTTTGCATTGAGTAAGTCTACTGACACCATTTTTTCCCTCCCAGTATGTGCTCACAGTGTGTCTCTGTGTCACACTTTGGTAATTCTAGCAATATGTCAAACTTCATCATTATTATTATATTGACTGTACTGATCTGTGACAGTGATCTTTGATGTTATTACCACAAGAAAATTACGAACTCGCTGAAAGCTGAGAGTTAGTATATCTTAGTAATGAAATATTTTTTAAATAAGGTATGCACAATTTTTAAAGACATAATGCCATTGCACACTTAAAAGACTACAGTGTAGTATAAACATAACTTTATATGCACTGGGAAACCAAAATATTCATGTGCTTGCTAACTGCAGTGGCCTGGAACCAAACCTTCAATATCTCTGAGGTCTGCCTGTACTATATAGAGGTCCAAGAAACCTGAAGAAAATCTTCACCACTATTCAACAACATATTAAAGAACTATCATTACAGTCATTTAGGTATATGACCTAAAAAGGCAAACTTAATTCTATATAAGAAAAACATTACAACTTACCACTTCAATTTGAAAAACAGAGTAACTCTGAGTGATAATCCATAAAAACACAAACAAGACAAGAGCTCATGAAAAACTCAACATTAGAGTAGTGCTAGATAGACCAGTAGTGCTTTTGAAGAAGAAAAACAAAGCGGAAAGATTTACTTGTATCATTTTTCCACTGTTGACCTGAATATAAACCTAGAAAATGCAAGTAAATAATAAAATACCTCCTGGAAGTACTACTTGAGTTCAAAAAAGTTACAAGAGAGAAAGCATCCTTAACAATCATTTAGATTCTGAGTCATTTGGTGAACTCTGAACTCATCCTTTTATATTCAGCTTATGCATTTCCTCCCAGGAAAAGCCATACACCATATCAGAACTTCTATTCCAAACCCCTCTACTTAGCTGAGTTCTGTGCCCATTTTGGTCTTTCTACAGTTATTTCTAGCAGTGCATTGCCCTAAATTTTAAAGTCAATTTTCACTAAAATGATACATGATGCTTCACCAGTAGCTCAGCTGGTAAAGAATCCAACTGCCAATGCAGGAGATTTAAGAGATATGGGTTCAATATATGGGTCCGGAAGATTCCCCTGGAGAAGGAAATGGCAACCTGGTCCAGTATTCCTGCCTAGAAAATTTCACAGACAGAGAAGCCTGGAGGGCTACAGTCCATGAGTTGCAGAGTCGGGCGCAAGTGAGCATGTAAGCAAAATGATACATGCATATGGTCAAAAATGTCAACTAACTCTAACAGGTTATGAACAAAAAATATCAGTGCCCTGTACCACCCTTTAAGACGTCAAGCCTGCTCCCCAGAACCTTCTCTTTTTGCTTTTTCTTCTAAAATTGGCTTAAATGTTTCTAAACAAAATGCTTTCATTGCTAATTCAAGAAGTTCATCATTAGAAACCAAGTAGTATACTATGATGTTTCTACCAAACTTTCTGTCAGCTTCATTGTGGAATAAGTAACACACAATGAAATTCACCAAATTTAAGCATATGACTTGCGACAAACATGTAAAGTCATGAAACACAGTAACAAATATGTAAAACATCTCATCAAAATAAAAACATCCCTGTGCCCCTTTGCTGTCAAAGCCCTCCTCTCACTGATCTGCTTTCTAATACTATACTCTAAACGTTTTTAGAATGCTAGACAAATAGATGATATCATACAGAGGTTTTTGTTTGTTTTACTTTTTAAAAATTTATGGGTAAAAGTCAAGGTGTAGTGAACTGGCAGAAGGTAGAAAGTGAGGAATGGAGGCTGCTAGGGCAGTTAATGACGCTGATAAGTCTGTCTGTGAATCAGAGGCAGGAGGATGACAAATGGAAAAGGAAAAAAGGTGTGGAAATAAAGGATGTTATTGTTCATTTGCTTGTTCTACGATGGAGGAGACTTGAGCATGTTTAAATCCCAAAGGAAGGATCCAGTGGAGAGGGAGGCACTGATGAGACAAGAGACGGAAAAGATAAGGAAAGTTCCCGGGGAGGTGGACAGTGAGAAGATTCAGGGCACATATGGAGAGATTGGCCTTATGCAGGAAGAAAGACATCACTTCTCCCGTAAAAAGTAGAAAGGAAGAGGAGTTAGATCTAGATGTAGAAAGGTGCACAAATTCGATGGTAGGAAGCTGAGGGAGTTCAAATCTGATAGCGCTTCCTTTCTCTAGGTGATTGGAGGCAAGGTCACCTTCTAAGAGTGAAGAGAGGTTTGCAGAGAGTAAAAAAAGATTGGAAATACTCCGTTTAGAAAAATGAAAAATGAGTTAACCAAAGCAACCCGGTAGGGCTGCTGGGCAATACTGACAGACTGCTTGGTATCGACGACCATGAATGTATTATGGCTCTCATCTGTCCAGTTTTGTCATTTTTTTCCCCAGCAGTACTCAACGGCCCACATACAGATTACTGAGGAAGCAGATCAATGAGTTAACTCTGGCCTGGAGGTTGTCAAACAAGTACCATCAAAGAGAAAGTAGCAAGACAAGACAAGTTAGGTTACTGCAAGTTACTGAGATGATGGGTCAAAAATCTAAGCTGGATAAAGAAGAAACAGAAGACAAAAACAAACAACCACTGTTGGATAGGGAGTAGTAGCCAATATAGCAGAGGGCCCAATGAGATCAGAGAATAAATGCGCCAAGACTAGCTGAGAAAACCATTAGATGGCCAAGCACTTGTAGTCAGAAACCCAGGTGATTAGACTGGTGATAACTGGAAGGACCGGAGAAGACAATGGCAACCCACTCCAGTGTTCTTGCCTGGAGAATCCCAGGGACAAGGGAGCCTGGTGGGCTGCCGTCTATGGGGTCACACAGTCGGACACAACTGAAGCGACACAGCAGCAGCAGCAGCAGCAACTGGAAGGACAGTAACCAGATGCCTTAAGTATAGAATGCCTTGTAAAAGAAGGCATCACCAAGAACTATTTTGCGTATTTTTCATTCTTTTTTTAACACGTGCCTATTCCATTTTTTAAAATGTTTTAGAGAACTGCATTAAATATAACAGCTTCATTATTAGAAATTATTTTTAATTACCTATAATCATTACTGGTTACATTATTCATGGTAGTTTCTTACATCCTACAATTCCCTTTCTTTGGTTCACTTTTTCTAGTTGGTGAATGTTTTTTCAGATAGGTGTGTAGGTGATACACTTTCTAAATTATTATGGCTAATTTTCTTTGATTTCTATAAATCATAACTCACTTGGATACAGAATAAGATACAAAGAAACATTTTCCCACTTATTTCTGGATTGTTCCAGAAGGCTATATTTTATAGAATTATGACTTACTAACAACCAGAAAATTATTACAATTAAATGGTGACCCATGAATGACAAAATAAAAGTGACAAAATGTTTACAAAATTTTATCTAAGGAACACATTAAAATCCAAAGAAGTTGTGAGATGCCAACATCAATGTTCAGTTCAATTCAGTCACTCAATCGTGTCCAACTCTTTGCAACCCCATGGACTACAGCACACCAGGCTTCCCTGTCCGTCACCAACTCCTGGAGCTTACTCAAACTCATGTCCATTGAGTCAGTGATGCTATTCAACCATTTCATCCTCTGATGTTCCTTTCTCTTCCTGTCTTCAATCTTTCCCAGCATCAGGGTCTTTTCAAATGAGTCAGTTCTTTGCATCAGGTGGACAAAGTATTGGAGCTTCAGCTTCAGCATCAGTCCTTCCAATGAATATTCAGAACTGATTTCCTTTAGGATGGACTGGTTGGATCTCCTTGCTGTCCAAGGGATTCTCAAGAGTCTTCTCCAACACCACAGATCAAAAGCATCAATTCTTTGGTGCTCAGCTTTCTTTATGGTCCAACTCTCACATCCATACATGACTACTGGAAAAACCATAGTTTTGATTAGACAGACCTTTGTCAGCAAAGTGATGTCTCTGCTTTTTAATATGCTATCTAGTTTTGTCATAGCTTTTCTTCCAAGGAGCAAGCAATTTTTCATTTTATGGCTGTAGTCACCATCTGCAGTGATTTTGGAGCCCCCAAAAAGTCTGACACTGTTTCCACTGTTTCCCCATCTATTTGCCATGAAGTGATGGGACCAGATGCCATGATCTTTGTTTCCTGAATGTTGAGTTTTAAGCCAGCTTTTTCACTCTCCTCTTTCACTTTCATCAAGAGGCTCTATAGTTCCTCTTTGTTTTCTGCCATATGAGTGGTATCATCTGCATGTCTGACGTTTGATATTTCTCCTGGCAATCTTGATTCCAGCTTGTATTTCATCCAGTCCAGCATTTCACATGACATATTTTGCATATAAGTTAAAAAAGCAAGGTGACAATGTACAGCCTTGACCTACACCTTACCCAATTTGGAACCAGTGTGTTGTTCCATGTCTGGTTCTAACTGTTGCTTCTTGACCTACATACAGATTTCTCAGAAGGGAGATAGGATGTTCTGATATTCCCAGCTCTTTAAGAGTCCTCAACAGCTTGTTGTGATCCACACAGTGAAAGGCTTTAGCACAGTCGATGAAACAGATGTGTTTCTGGAATTCCCTTGCTTTGTTTCCCCTTCCCGCCCCCCATCTCTGGTTCCTCTGCCTTTTCTAAATTCAGCTTGTACATCTGGAAGTTCTTGGTTCATGTACTGTTGAAGCTAGCATGTGAAATGACTGCAATTGTGTGGTAGTTTGAATATTCTTTGGCATTGCCCTTCTTCAGGATTGGAATGAAAGCTGAACTTTTCCAGTCCTGTGGCCACTGCTGAGTTTTCCAAATTTGCTGGTATATTAGGTGCAGCACTTTCACAGCATAGTCTTTTAGGATTTGAAATAGCTCAACTGGAATTCCATCATCTCTACTAGCTTTGTTTGTAATGATACTTCCTAAAGCCCATTTTACTTCACACTCCAGGATGTCTAGCTCTAGAGGAGTGATCACACCATCGTGGTTATCTGGGTCATTAAGATTTTTTTTCTATGGTTCTTCTGTGTTTTCTTGTCACCTCTTTTTAATATCTTCTGCTTCTCTTAGGTCCATAAGGTTTCTGTCCTTTATTGTACCTATCTTTGCATGAAATGTTCCTTGGTATCTCTAATTTTCTTAAAGAGATCTCTAGTCTTTCCCATTCTATTGTTTTCCTTTATTTCTTTACACTGTTCACTAAGGAAGGCTTTCTTATCTCTCCTTGCTAATCTTGGAATTCTGCATTTCAGATCAGATCAGATCAGTTGCTCAGTCCTGTCCAACTATTTGCGACCCCATGAATCCCAGCACGCCAGGCCTCCCTGCTGCCGCTGAGTCATTTCAGTCGTGTCTGACTCTGTGCGACCCCATAGACGGCAGCCCAACAGGCTCCTCCGTCCCTGGGATTCTCCAGGCAAGAACACAGGAGTGGGCTGCCATTTCCTTCTCCAATGCATGAAAGTGAAAAGTGAAAGTGAAGTCGCTCAGTCGTGTCTGACCCTCAGCGACCCCATGGACTGCAGCCTACGAGGCTCCTCCGTCCATGGGATTTTCCAGGCAAGAGTACTGGAGTGGGGTACCACTGCCTTCTCCGCAGGCCTCCCTGTCCATCACCAACTCCCAGAGTTCACCCAGACTCACATCCATCGAGTCAGTGATGCCATCCAGCCATCTCATCCTCTGTCATCCCCTTCTCCTCCTGCCCCCAATCCCTCCCAGCATCAGTCTTTTCCAATGAATCACCTCTTCGCATGAGGTGGCCAAAGTACTGGAGTTTCAGCTTTAGCATCATTCCTTCCAAAGAAATCCCAGGACTGATCTTCAGAATGGACTGGTTGGATCCCCTTGCAGTCCAAGGGACTCGCAAGAGTCTTCTCCAACACCACAGTTCAAAAGCATCAATTCTTCGGCACTCAGCCTTCTTCACAGTCCAACTCTCACATCCATACATGACCACAGGAAAAACCATAGCCTTGACTAGACAGACCTTTGTTGGCAAAGTAATGTCTCTGCTTTTGAATATGCTATCTAGGCTGGTCATAACTTTCCTTCCAAGGAATAAGTGTCTTTTCATTTCATGGCTGCAGTCACCATCTGCAGTGATTTTGGAGCCCAGAAAAATAAAGTCTGACACTGTTTCCACTGTTTCCCCATCTATTTCCCATGAAGTGATGGGACCAGATGCCATGATCTTCGTTTTCTGAATGCTGAGCTTTCAGCCAACTTTTTCACTCTCCTCTTTCACTTTCATCAAGAGGCTTTTGAGTTCCTCTTCACTTTCTGCCATAAGGGTGGTGTCATCTGCATATCTGAGGTTATTGATATTTCTCCTGCCAATCTTGATTTCAGCTTGTGTTTCTTCCAGTCCAGTGTTTCTCACAATGTACCCTGCATATAAGTTAAATAAGCAGAGTGACAATATACAGCCTTGATGTACTCCTTTTCCTATTTGGAACCAGTCTGTTGTTCCATGTCCAGTTCTAACTGTTGCTTCCTGACCTGCATACAGGTTTCTCAAGAGGCAGATCAGGTGGTCTGGTATTCCCATCTCTTCCAGAATTTTCCACAGTTTATTGTGACGCACACAGTCAAAGGCTTTGGCATAGTCAAGAAAGCAGAAATAGATGTTTTTCTGGAACCCTCTTGCTTTTTCCATGATCCAGCAGATGTTGGCAAGTTGATCTCTGGTTCCTCTGCCTTTTCTAAAACCAGCTTGAACATCAGGAATTTCACGGTTCACATATTGCTGAAGCCTGACTTGGAGAATTTTGAGCATTACTTTACTAGCGTGTGAGATGAGTGCAATTGTGCGGTATTTTGAGCACTCTTTGGCATTGCCTTTCTTTGGGATTGGAATGAAAACTGACCTTTTCCAGTCCTGTGGCCACTGTTGAGTTTTCCGAATTTGCTGGCATACTGAGTGCAGCACTTTCACGGCATCATCTTTCAGGATTTGGAATAGCTCAACTGGAATTCCATCACCTCCACTAGCTTTGTTCGTAGTGATGCTTTCTAAGGCTCACTTGACTTCACATTCCAGGATGTCTGGCTCTAGGTCAGTGATCACACCATCGTGATTATCTGGGTCGTGAAGATCTTTTTTATACAGTTCTTATGTGTATTCTTGCCATCTCTTCTTAATATCTTCTGCTTCTGTTAGGTCCATACTATTTCTGTCCTTTAGCGAGCCCATCTTTGCATGAAATGTCCCTTTGGTATCTCTGATTTTCTTGAAGAGATCTCTAGTCTTTCCCATTCTGTTGTTTTCCTCTATTTCTTTGCATTCATTGCTGAAGAAGGCTTTCTTATCTCTTCTTGCTAATCTTTGGAACTATGCATTCAGATGCTTATACCTTTCCTTTTCTCCTTTGCTTTTCGCTTCTCTTCTTTTCACAGCTATTTGTATCTGACAGAACGTGGTCCAATGGAGAAGGGAATGGCAAACCACTTCAGTATTCTTGCCTTGAGAACCCCACGAACAGTATGAAAAGGCAAAATGATAGGATACTGAAAGAGGAACTCCCCAGGTCAGTAGGTGCCCAATATGCTATTGGAGATCAGTGGAGAAATAACTCCAGAAAGAATGAAGGGATGGAGCCAAAGCAAAAACAATACCCAGCTGTGGATGTGACTGGTGATAGAAGCAAGGTCTGATGCTGTAAAGAGCAATATTGCATAGGAACCTGGAATGTCAGGTCCATGAATCAAGGCAAATTGGAAGTAGTCAAACAAGAGATGGCAAGAGTGAATGTCGACATTCTAGGAATCAGCGAACTGAAATGGACTGGAATGGGTGAATTTAACTCAGATGACCATTATATCTACTACTGTGGGCAGGAATCCCTCAGAAGAAATGGAGTGGCCATCATGGTCAACAAAAGAGTCCGAAATGCAGTACTTGGATGCAATCTCAAAAATGACAGAATGATCTCTGTTCGTTTCCAAGGCAAATCATTCAATATCACAGTAATCCAAGTCTATGCCCCAACCAGTAATGCTGAAGAAGCTGAAGTCGATCGGTTCTATGAAGACCTACAAGACCTTTTAGAACTAACATCCAAAAAAGATGTCCTTTTCATTATAGGGGACTGGAGTGCAAAAGTAGGAAGTCAAGAAACACCTGGAGTAACAGGCAAATTTGGCCTTGGAATACAGAATGAAGCAGGGCAGAGACTAATAGAGTTTTGCCAAGAAAATGCACTGGTCTTAACAAACACCCTCTTCCAACAACACAAGAGAAGACTCTATACATGGACATCACCAGATGGTCAATACCGAAATCAGATTGATTATATTCTTTGCAGCCAAACATGGAGAAGCTCTATACAGTCAGCAAAAACAAGACCAGGAGCTGACTGTGGCTCAGACCATGAACTCCTTATTGCCAAATTCAGACTGAAATTGAAGAAAGTAGGGAAAACCACTAGACCATTCAGGTATGATCTAAATCAAATCCCTTATGATTATACAGTGGAAGTGAGAAATAGATTTAAGGGCCTAGATCTGATAGATAGAGTGCCTGATGAACTATGGAATGAGGTTCGTGACATTGTACAGGAGACAGGGATCAAGACCATCCCCATGAAAAAGAAATTCTGCATTTAGATGGGTATATCTTTCCTTTTCTCCTTTGCCTTCTGCTTCTCTTCTTTTCTCAGCTATTTGTAAGGCCTCCTCAGACAACCATTTTGCCTTTTTGCATTTCTTTTTTCTTAGGGATGGTTTTGATTACCACCTCCTATACAAAGTTATGAACCTCTGTCCCTAGTCCTTCAGGGACTCTACCAGATCTGATCCCTTGAATCTATTTGTGTAATCAATCGTAAAGGATTTGATTTAGGTTACACCAGAATGGGCCAGTGGTTTTCCCTACTTTCTTCAATTTAATTCTGAATTTTGCAATAAGGAGTTCATGTTCTGAGCCACAGTGAGCTCCTGGTCTTGTTTTTGCTACTCTATAGAGCATCTCCACCTTCAGCTGCAAATATAATCAATCTGATTTCGGTACTGACCATCTGGTGATGTTCACGTGTAGAGCTGTTTCTTGTGTTGTTGGAAGAGGGTATTTGCTATGACCAGCGCATTCTCTTGGAAAAACTCTGGTTTTTTGTGTGTGTTTATTGCTCAGTCGTGTCCAACTCTTTGTGACCCCATGGACTATGTAGCCTGTCAGGCTTCTCTGTCCATGGAATTCTCCAGGCAAGAATACTAGAGTAGGTAGCCATTTCTTTTTCCAGGGGATCTTCCTGATTCAGGGATTGAACCTGGGTCTCCTGCATTATAGGCAGATTCTTTACTGTCTGAGCCACCAGGGAAGCCAAGTGGTCTTGGAGGGCACAAAAAAAATCTTGCACTCACCAAGACTCAGAGGATAGAAGCAGTGACCCCACAGAGACTGAATTAAAACCACCTGCTAGTGCTAGAGAGCGTACTGTGGAGGCATGGGTCGGCAGGGTCTCACCAGGAGACTGGGACACTGGCAGCAGCAGGTGGGGAAGGTCCCCCCGGGTCTTGGAGCTCACCATTAATCCTGCCATAGAGCCTGTAGAGTCCAGGGCTGAGTCACCTCAGGCCAAACAACTCCCAGGGAGGGAGTACAGCCCCACCCATCAGCAGATAATTGGATTAAAGCTTCACCAAGCAAGGCCCTGCTCACCAGAGCAAGACCCAGTTTTCCTTCAGTCCCTTCCATAAGTAAGCTTATACAAGCCTCTTAGCCTCATCTGTCAGGGGGCAAACAGAAGAAGCAAAAAGAAGCACATTCCCATAGGTTAAAACAAAAATCACATTATAGAAAGTTAATCAGGATGAAAAAGCAGAAAGTTATGTCCCAGATGAAGGGACAAGATAAAACCACAGGAAAACAACAAAATGAAGTGGAGATAGGCCACCTTCCAGAAAAAGAATTCACAATAATGTTCATGAAGATGATCCAGGATCTCAGGAAAAACATGGAAAAGATGCAACAAATGTTTACCAATGACCTACAAGAACTAAAGAACAAACAAACAGATATGAATAATACATTAGAAGGAATCAACAGCAGAAGAACTGAGGCAGAAGAACAGATAAATGACCTGGAGGACAGAATAGTAGAAATCACTGTCACAGAACAGAGTATAAAAAACAAATGAAAAGAAATGAAGACAGTCTAAGAGACCTCTGGGACAACATTAAACACACCAACATTCTCATTATAAGGATCCCAGAAGGAGAAGAGAGAGAAAGGGCTGGAAAAAATGTTTGAGGAGGAAATAGCTGGAAATTTCCTGAACATGGGAAAGGAAATAGTCAACCAAGTCCAGGAAGTTTATCCCAAATAGGATAAACCCAAGGAGGAACACACCAAGACACAGTCATCAAACTGACCAAAATTAAAGACAAAGATAAAATACTGAAAGCAACAAAGGAAAAATGACAAATAACATACAAGGGAACTCCCATCAGGCTATTGGCTGATTTCTCAACAGAAACTCTACAAGCCAGAAGGGAATGGCATGATACATTTTAAGTGATGAAAGGAAAGAACCTTCAACCAAGAATACTCTATCCAGCAATAATAGTCTCATTCAGATGGAGAAATCAAAAGCTTTCCACACAAGTGAAAGTTAAGAAAATTCAGCACCATCAAACCAGCTTTATGACAAATACTAAAGGAACTTCTCTAGGCGGAAAACACATGAAAAGGAGAAGACCTACAGAAAATAAACCCCAAACAAGTAAGAAAATGGTAATAGGATCATACATATCAATAATTACCTAAAATATAAACAGATTATCACCAACCAAAAGACACAGACTGGCTGGGCAAATGAAAACATGTGCATGCATGCACTTCCATTTACAACATCACTCTGCTTGACCACTCCACCAAATTGTATATAATTATTTTATATTGTTAGGTTAATCATGTTCACATTATGGCTTGCAATTATAATTATCTTTTATTTTTTGTCTGGTTATTGATTGTGAAAACGGATAAACATCTATTACTATCATGATTATGCAAGTATTACTCACTTAATACCATTGTATCATGACTGGTCAGCAGAAAAATAATAGAACTCTGTATCACCAAAGCTACAATTTAATAGAAAAACTTGTAATCACTTTTTAAAATCCAGATGCCTAACAGAATTATCTTGAAATTTTTTGAAAAATACAAATGCTTAGGTATTGCTTTTCTTGTCTGGAGCTTCAAATATGTTTCTAATGAGCATTCATGTTTAAAAACTGGACTATATGATGATCTTTTACTTTTATCTGGTTTGTTTCACTTTTTCCATTTCATATTCAGTGCTCCCATTTCATTTAGTTCATGTTTTCCAATGTCCCCATCTCTTTTTTTTTTTTTTTATGTTTTCTCAAGCTCTTATCAAATGTAGTAGAAATGCTTTTGTATACATATACATAGTGAATTTGCTGAGTCGTGTCTGACTCTGTGATCCCATGGACTGTAGCCTACCAGGCTCCTCTGTCCATGGAATTTTCCAGGCAAGAGTACTGGAGTGGGTTGCCATTTCCTTCTCCAGAGGATCTTCCTGACCCAGGTATCAAACCCAGGTCTCCTACATTGCAGGCAGACACTTTACCATCTGAGCCACCAGGGAATTTCCCATATATACATAAATGATATGTATAATGTATATATTTTAGAAAACATGAATTTTTGCCTAACTAAAAAATTTATGACATTTTGATTCCACTTGTTAGACTTAGTATGAATAGAATGCTACATTCCTAATTACAGTAAACAAAGGTTTACTGTCTAGCACAGGGAACTACAGTCAATATCTTGTGATAATCTATGATGGAAAATCGTTTCAAAAATAACATATGTGTATGTGTATAACTGACTTACCATGCTGTGCACCTGAAACACTATAAGTCAACTATACTTCAATAAAATATATATATTAAGAAAAATAAATAAAGCTACCACTAAAAAAAAAAGATATTCTGCATTTGCAGATTGGACAAATTAACACTGTTAAAATGCCTATGTTACTGAAAGCAATCTACAGATTCAATGAAATTCCTATCAAAATTCCAAGGACATTTTTCACATAACTAGTATAAAATGTTCTAAAATCTATATGGAATCTCAAAAGACCCCAAAGAGCCAAAGCAAACCTAAGAAAAAGAACAAAGTTGGAGGTATTGCACTGCCTGATCTCACACTATATTACAAAATCATAGTAATCAAAACAGCTTGGTGTTGGCAGAGAAGGAAATACAGAGATCAAAGTAACAGAAGAAAAACCAGAAATAAACCCACACATATATGAACAATTAATTTATGACAAAGAAGCATAGAACATAGAGAAAGGACAGTCTCTGCAATAAGTGGTGCTGGGAAAATCGGGAGAGCCACATGCAAAGAAAATGAAACTAGCCCATTAGTGTACACCATACACACAAAGCAACTCAAAATGGATTAAAGACTTGAATTTAAGACCTAAAACCATAATACTCCTAGAAGAAAATATAGGCAGTATGTTCTTTGACACTGGTCTTAGCAATATGTTTCTAGATATACTTCCTCAGGCAAGGAAAACAAAAGCAAAAATAAACAAATGAGGATTACATCAAACTAAAAGCTTCTGAACAGTAAAGGAAACCGCCCACAAAACAAAAGACAACCTAATGAATGGGAGAAAATATCTGCAAACAATATATTCAATAATGGGTTATATCCAAAATATACAAAGAAATCACACACAAAAACAACCCCATTAAGAAATGGGCAGAGGAGTTGAACATTTTTCCAAAGAAGACATATAGATTGTCAACAGGCACTTGGAAAGATGGTCAAAATCACTAATTATCAGGAAAATGCAAAACAATATAATGAACTATCACCTCATATCTGTCAGGATGGCTATTACCAAAAAGGCAAGAAATAGCAAGCATTGATAGGGACGTGGAGAAAAGGGAACCTTTGAACCCTATTGGTGGGGATATAAACTGGTGCAGCTACTGTGGAAAACATGGAGATGCCTTTCAAAAATTAAAAACAGTACTACATGATCCAGCAACCCCACTCCTGGGAATATATCCAAAGAAACAAAAACACGAACTCAAAATGATATGTGCACTCCCATGTTTGTAACAGGATTATTTATAAAAGCCAAGGCATGGAAACACCCTACGAGTCCATCAGTAGATGAATGGATAAAGAAACTGCAGTTTCTATATGCAGTGGGATAAGTGTTCAGTCATAGAAAAGAATGAAATCTTGCCATTTGTGGCAACATGGATGGATCTTCAGAGTATCGTGAAATTGAAAGATAAATACAGTATGATTTTCACTTAAATGTGAAATATAAAAAATAAAATGAACAAACAGAACCAAACAAAAACAGATACATAGACACAGAGAAGAGAGTAGCTGTTACCAGAGGGGAAGGATGGGAAGGCGGGGAGAAAGTGGGTAAAGGGGATCAACTGTATGGTGACAGACAGAAACCAAACTTTTAGTGGTGAGCACGTGTGTGCTATACAGAAGCAGATGTATAACACTGTACACGTGAAACTTACATGTTATAAACCAGAATTACCTCAATAAAAAAGTAATCTAAAATTAAAAAACAAAAAACCCTCTCCTCAAACCCAAGTAAAAAGAGAAATAATAAACCAAGAAGAAGATACTTGTAACATGGGCAGGCAAATGGTTCATTTTTTAAATACTAAAACCTCTGGCAAATCATTAAAAAAAAAATTCAAAGAGAAAATGAAAATAAACAAAGGATAGGTACAAACAGTTCATGGAAAGGACAAATACATCATTTCTGAATGTGTTAATATTTTTCATATAAAATTCATAACAAGTCAAATACAAATTTGTTAAGCTACAATGAAACACTATTCCTCATTTCTCAGATTAGAATTTGACAGCATTAGCTGCTAAAGCTATAGTAGAAATAGGCACACTTATATAGCACAGATGAATGAAAACTAATACAGTCTCTATATAAAGGAACTTGGTCATACCTATCAAAGAAATTCCTACAATTAGACTAGAAATCTTACTTCTAGTAATTTATTCCATACACATGATCACTAATGAGTCAGAAAGACGAGAGCATACAAAGTAATGTATTACAGCACTTTCTGTAACAGCAAAAGCTAAAACAAGCATCAGTGTTCATCAATAGGGAACTGGTTATGTATGTACGTATGGTAGGTCTGTTTTTGTATGTGTGTGTACCCATGTACAACCATCCCCAAGCATTGATAAGAAAAGAAGATCTCCAGGAGATTACATACGTGACCTAAATGTAAGTAGTTCTTACTTCAGGTAGAAACTAGGGTATCAGGAAAAAGAAATAGAGGGACCACTTTCTTTTTCTAATGTATCTTTTAAAATACTTGAAAAGTTATTTTATAATATTATGTAAATACATTAACTCTTCAATATAATGAAACAAGTTATTTTTTTAAGTTTATCTAAGAGAATGGGCCAGGAATGGGGGAACCAGCATTTACTGAATGTCCACTAGGTACCACACATTCAGTTCAGTTCAGTTCAGTCGCTCAGCTGTGTCCGACTCTTTGTGACCCCACGAACTGCAGCATGCCAGGCCTCCCTGTCCATCACCAACTCCTGGAGTTCACTCAAATTCACATCCATCAAGTCGGTGATGCCATCCAGTTAACTGGTTGAATAATTTACCTAAATTCAACCAATAACAAATTCCATTATTGGGATTAAAAACTCAGGTGCAATAAACTATAAATTAGTAGACAGAGAGACATTTTTTAAAATTATAATTTGAAGTAAAGCTTTTGGGGGCAAATGGTAAGTAACAGTACTTTGTATAACTTCTTCAGTATAACCCTTTGGTAGAAAATATGAAAGAACCAAGTTAGAGTATAATAATGTAACCACAGCCCCATTCCTCAAACTTTAGATTAAAAAATGGTAAGTGAATAGTTTCAGAAGGGCCTTATTAATAATCTCTAACTAGGAGGGCTGATGATCAGATGCATAGGCAGACCACAGAAGAAATGGCAGGTGTAGTTGATATTGAAAAGAACCATGTGGTAAGATCATTTTAACTTTCTCCAACTCAGCTTCCTCACTAGCAAAAAGGGTTTTAAATCTGCTCATTCAGGACAGAATGACCAAAATCAAAGGAGTATTCCTTACAGGTTACATATGACTCTAAAACCCCTAAAATTCAGTAAAACTGTCCTAAAAAAATACACCTTAACTGGGCAATAGCACCCCACTCCAGTACTCTTGCCTGGAAAATCCCATGGACGGAGGAGCCTGGTAGGCTGCAGTCCATGGGGTTACTAAGAGTCGGACACGACTGAGCGACTTCATTTTGACTTTTCACTTTCATGCATTGGAGAAGGAAATGGCAACCCACTCCAGTGCTCTTGCCTAGAGAATCCCAGGGATGGGGGAGCCTGGTGGGCTGCCGTCTATGGGGTCGCACAGTCGGACAAGACTGAAGTGACTCAGTAGTAGTAGAGGTTACCTGACCCCACTTGCCCCAACCTCCACCCACAATCTTAATCCCCTTACCACTCATCACTTCTCTCAAGCTATTAAGAACTAAAAAGAGAATGTGAACCCATGTATACTTAAACCTAGCTGTCAGATCAAGTGCTACTTCCACTAAAGGGGGAAATAAGTCAAGGAGGATCCACATACATCATTCTTGGGCAAATAGCAAGCCTAGATAAAACTCCCCATTTGGAGGATGAACTATTAAGTAAAAGATTCCTGCACTGTCCCTATGCTTAGACACTGGAGGAAGGCGGGGGTGGGGGAACTATGAAGAAATCATGAAGAATTACTCTAGGACACAGGAAAGGAGAAAAAAAAAACACCAAACACTTTAATTAAACCTTCTCTACAACATATATACACATTTGCTTATATTTGCAAAAGAACACTAAGATAAACTGAAAATTAAGGAAAATGGTTACCTATAGGGGAGGGAGGGAACAAGAATGAGAGGAAGTAAGACGGTGCTGAATATACCTTGCTGCTGCTGCTGCTGCTAAGTCACTTCAGTCGTGTCCGACTCTGTGCGACCCCATAGATGGCAGCCCACCAGGCTCCTCTGTCCCTGGAAATCTCCAGGCAAGAACACTGGAGTGGGTTGCCATTTCCTTCTCCAATCCAGGAAAGTGAAAAGTGAAAGTGAAGTCACTGAGTCATGCCCGACTCTTAGAGACCCCATGGATTGCAGCCCACCAGGCTCCTCCATCCATGGGATTCTCCAGACAAGAGTACACAGCTTCAATTTAGAAACCACGTGAATATTTTAAACACTGGACAAACAAAATCAACACTAAAAGTAAAAAGTAATCTTGAAATATTTAAAACAAAACAAACGAACTTAACAATATGTCAAATTGGTAAAACAAAATGAAAAACATTATTTTAAGGACTTTAGAACTCTGTTTTGACTATGTTCTTAGTGGAATAACATTTTTAGGCAAAGAACAGTTAAATACCATTTAGTAGTCTGATGAACAGTGATATTTTTTGGAGACTATATTTTATATATGAACATACGCATATATAAAGCAAGTAAGTAATTACGTATTCATGTTATTTAAAAATGTCATCATAAAATCAATGTAAAATCATGTAATATTAAATCTGAAGTGCTAATATCAGTATGAACTCATGCTTTTTTACTTTAGCAAAATGCCTACTTCCTGATAACACAGATAACCGAGTTACAATGGTACTCTCATTTAAAAAAATTGGCTGATTTCAGGTCTGGGTGGGGCGGGCAGGAGATTTACAAGATAAACCCCGGACATCTTGTGCCAGTAGCAAAAAAGCTGGCAATTATTAAAATGAAGTTGTATCAAAAGGACACAGGAGCCAGTCTGATCAGGCTCCCAGTGTCCCTCAGCGGTCTATTACAAAGCAGAGCTGAAAGTGAAACCCAGGGAGTGTACCTCCAGGAGTCACATTCTTAACCACTATTCTACACCACCTCTCACACAAGAAAAATCCAATGAAGAGGGGAGGGGGAAATGAGATAAAAACCAGAGACCAGAACAGAGAGAAAATATCTTGCCTCACATACCTCTTGAAAGAGTTGATCCCTCCTTCCTTCCCCCTTAAGTTCCTTCTTTACTTGGTTTTCACGTATTCCTCCCGCCTGACTGCACCTTTTCAGAGTTTGCTGTTTGCTTCTCTTCTCCTCCACTTCCTAATACTGAAAGCCCCTGGAATTCAGATCTTAGTATTCCTGTCTTCTCTGTCCACACTATACTAACTCCCTTGGTGATCCTATTCAGCCTCATAGCTTGAAATAACTAGTATATGCAGACAGCTCCTAAGTTTCTATCTCCATTTATCTCTCCCAACTCTAGACTGCCACCTCGACATGTCCATATAGATGTTTATTGGTACCCCAGCCTCAGCTTGTCCCAAATTGACCTCCATCCCCCATACAAAACCTGCCCCAACACAGCCTTCTTCATCCCAGTGAAGACAAATCCACCCTTTCTGGTGCTCAGACCCAAACTCTAGGGTCATCTTAGCTTGGACCTTTCCAACCCTACTCAACTCTCTCATCCTACATTCACTGTCAGGAAATCCTATTGGTTCTACCTTAAAATATATCCAGAATCCAGCCACTCCCACCATCCCTACTGCAACCACTCAAGTCTGAAGCTACCTAGATTACTGCATTAGCTTCCTAACAGGTCACTGTTTCTAAATTTACCCCATTCTACTCAGAGTAAAACTCCAAGTCCTTATAACAGCCCTACAAATTCTGGCCCCTTATTACCTCTCTGAATTCACTTGCTACCACCCCTCCTTTTCCACTCCCCTTGCTCAGCCAGTGTAGGCTCACAGCTGCTCCTCAAACATGGGGGCACACGTGTTTAGGATGACCTTTGGTCTAGCTATTCCCTTTGCCCAGAACATTCTTCTCTCAGACACCTGTCTGGTCAACTTCCTTAGCAATCTTTCCCCAAATCTCACCCTCTCAGGGAGGCTCATTCAGATCTATCTGATACCACATTTCCCCTGCTATACTTACTTATTAATGTATTAGCTTTCCCTCCACCCCCCTCCACCCACTGTAAGAAGACAGGTATTTGTCTAGTTTGTTCACTATTGTATCTGAAGTGCCTGACAATGTACAACATCAAGCAGCACTAAGCAGGTTCAAATAAAATAATTTAACAAAGCTAAATCTATCATATCATCAGAGCATAAGTGGGTTATTTCAAATTATTCAAAAGAAAGACTTTTACACTGGGGGAGCGTTAGTCACTCAGTTGTGTCCAACTCTGTGACTCCATGGACTGTAGCCTACCAGACTCCTTTGTCCACGGGATTCTCCAAAGGTACGCCTAAATTCACCTCTATGCTGCCTGTAAGAGACACTTTTAACACAAATGGAGAAAAAAAGTTAAAAGTAACAGAATGTACCAAAACACCAGGTAAATACAAATTGAAAGAAAGTAGGAGTCATGTGGGCATTAAGAAAATAAGCTTCAAAACTAGACAGACCTAGGATCTAAGTGTCGTTACAACACTTAACAGCTCTGTGACCTTTGGGAAGTTACTTCACTAAGCCTCAGCTGAGTCATCTATAAAATGGCAGTATTACCTATACCTCAAAGGGTTTTTAATGAGAATTACATGAAACAAAGCATTTAACATGTTGTCTGGCATATAATCAACACTGGAACATGCTGTAATGACCTTGTTATATACTAAAATGGAACAAATATCTTTCAGTGTTTCTATAAAAAAATAACAGTCTTGGTAAGAGTTGTTTTAAAACAGGAGGAAACACCAGAGCAACAATTCTAGCTTTTAGGCAGCTATTCAGGTTTCTGAAGAGGCCTAAAGAAGCATTCAATACTAAAAGGCTTACTTTACAAGAGCCTACCCTAACTATCCTTCCTTCTCTCTCAGGTAAAGCACAAATATTTATTATGCCCTGTTAGAGGCTTCTTACAAACTTTACGAGGTAGCAACCCTACACTACTCAAAAAAACTTAGCATACAAATAAACTCCCAAATGTGAGAAACGCAAGGTGACATTTATAAGACAGACTTACTGCAACAAAACATTTATAATAACAAAAGGCCAGAAACAACTTAAATAGCCATCAGTAGGAAACATGGTTAAACATATCCATATAGTAGAGTACTAAGCAATTTTATAAAGCAGACCTTTACATAGTGATATGGGATAACCTCCAGGATATAGTCTTAAAACAAATCAAGGGCTGCCCCATGTGTAAAGTCTGGTGGGAGGACATGTATTTTTGCTCATATTAATAAAATATCTCTAGAAAAAACTTATGAGGACGAGGGACTAGACAAGCAAAAGGCATACTTTTTTGAACTTTTAAAAATTTTCACCCATTTGAATGCATCACCTGTCATTAAAAATATTTAAGTAAAAAGACTATTGAATAAGTTAGTTTCTATCAGTGACAAGCAAGGTAAATTCTGCCTGAATATTCATAACATTAACTGAATACCTCCTACATGTTGATGTTTTTACCTTCAATTTTAGGATCTGACATCAAAAGCAAAGGCAACAAAGCAAAAACAAACAAACTGGACTACATCAAACTAAAAACCATATTTACTGAGCATGGCAAGCACAGTGCATTTATCAATATAACACTCGTATCACTTCCTCTTTCAAAACGAAATAAAATAAATCCCTAGCAATGGTTTGCAAGGAGTAACGTGCTTGATCAGTAACAGTTTTAAGCACAACTAGTTGGTGTACAGATGAAGATCCAGACTAGAAAATGCTAGTGGTTAGAGCTATCGTGAAATGGTGTGCTCAAGATTATCCATTAACAGACCAATGAAGAATAAACAGCTTACATTTATGTTTTCAATGGTGGTTCTCTCCTCTGGCTGCTCCTCACTCTTTTTGTCCTAACTCTACTATGACCAGAATACATTGGCATCTACTCATAATCCCTGAAAACAGGAATAACATTACTACCAGTTCAATAATAGAAACAGTAGCCATCATTTATTTAATATTGACCATGTCCTCTGTGATGAGTGCTTAATTAGACATGATTTTATTTAGTCCTTAGGGTAAACTTGAGAAGTGGATTACATGACCCACTTTATAGATAAGAAACTAGAAACTTAGCAAGCAAAACAAACCGGTGGGCCACACACCTAGCAGATGGCAGCTGCAGGATTCAAGGCCAGGTCCAGCTCACACTAAAGCCTATGCTCTCCACTAGAAGGCTAAGTTACCTCCCTAAATGTTCCTCCTATCCCAACATTAACTGTATCTGAAAATAGCAAAAGCAGTCCTTCTGAACCCTTTCAGAGGTGAGCACTTAGAACACACATCCTTATCAGCTTTCATTCATCTGCAGGGCAGGCTCTGCCAGAGGCCTATGATTGTCCAGTCTTGCCAATAGTTAAAAACAAGACAGAGAGAGGAAGAGAGCAAAGAATGAGAATTCTTAAGGGTGTGGACAACGAGAAATCCCATTTGTACTGCTCACTGGCCACAAGACCTGGGCCGTTTCCTTGACTGGAGCTTCTGGGCTGGGGAGGCCTTCCCTCCACCCACTCCCAGTATAATCTGTTGCTCCAAATGCCCGTCTTTGCAGCAGACACAAGACCAAGGTCTCCCCATGTACCCCGCCCTCACAGAATAATGCAAGTAAAAGCACACTTTCATCTTTCAGCACTTCCTTCTATACCTACAAAACCCTGAGGAAAGCGTCAACAAACTGAGATCATGGACCAGTTTACCAAAGAGGGTATCAAAGTAGTGCTCTCAACTTCATCATCAGAATTTTGGTGGCTCCCAGAATAACTTCTCTATTGTGGCACCACCGGAAATCAGTCATTAGCTAATCAAAGATATTCACAGGCTCCAAGTGATGGTCACGGCTAAGAAAACTGATCATCTATTTTACAGTTTAAATGCTCAGTTAGAGAGGAATGGGAAAATATCTGACAGATGTGATTAAAATGTAGTAATTTAATTTCCCCCTTAAATTCCAGTCATTTTTCACATCTACTATTCTATTCAAGAACTGCTGTAAACAATGTCTTACTGAGATATAAAAGTAGAATGGTACACACTTGGAATTTCATATCCTTTTACATAAAATAGGTTATCTTTGTACCGGCCTAAATTATAATAAGGAATGTTCCTCCCTCAAAAAATACAGAAGGAGAAAAAAAGAGAGGTAATCTTGTAAAGAAGAGAATGAGAATTAAGAAAATAAAGAGGAAATTATTTTGGAGGATTCCCCTTTTAGAATTTGAATAAACTCTCTTAAAAATGAAAAAAATAGTATGACTTCAAGATGAAAAAAAAAACAGTATGACAGGACGAAATCTGTAAACCACAACATTACATTGTTGAGTTTAACGAACATTAATCGAGAACCTACAACTGCTGAAGGAACATGACTATAAGTGAACTGAAGTCAAAGTCGCTCAGTCGTATCCAACTCTTTGCGACCCCATACAGTCCATGGAATCGTTCAGGCTAGAATACTGGAGTGGGTTGCCAGTCCCTTCTCCAGGGGATCTTCCCAGCCCAGGGATGGAACCCAGGTCTCCTGCTTGGCAGGCAGATTCTTTAACACTGGGAAGCCACCTGGGAAGCCCCCATGATTATAAGAAATGACTCTAAATATAAGAAGTTAGCAGGAAAAATACAAACAGTTTTGATATGAGACAGCAATTAATTAGTAACAGGTATACACAGGGTACCATTTTTCTACCCACTAGAGCTGTTTCCCAGCATCAGACAGTTATTCTCAGTAAATCTTCTTTCATCCCTCTTGTACCATATGAGACCTATTCAGAAAGTATATACAGGAAATAATTTGCATATACATCTGGTCTTTCACCTTTCTAGCAATTATCACTATAATTAATTAATTGTACATCTCCAAGGAGATGCTGATAGGCTTCTCTCTGATCCAGCAAAATATCGTGTACAAGGTATCTGGCCTACTTTCACGTGTGAAATGAACAAGCAAACATCCAAAAATATAAGACCTGAGATGGGGCTTCCTGCATGCAGTCTCTGATCCTCGTTAGATTACACACAGCCTTCAGTTAAACAGAGTTTCAAACTCTACACCACAAAAAGAAGTTACAGGCTAAGGAATCATAAACGAAAAGACTCTAAAGCACTTGTATTAAATTAAAATTACAGAGAACAGAGAGAAATTAAATCCACAGGCTACTTAAAAGCCATTTAATGCAATAGTTTCTACTCTGTCCCTCAGCAAACTAATGTTTTTAATGAATAAGCATGTAATCCATTTTCATTTGGCAGCCCTTCTCTTTTCTACTGCTGTCCTCAAACAGAAGTGCTGATTTACAATGAAATGGCCCAAAGGAAGACAGTGCGTGAAGGAGGAGAGCAGTAAGTCTGGAGAAAGAGGGTTATCAGTTTTTAAAGCAAAAAAATGGCTGAGTTCAAAGAAAATATTTCCACGGAAAACATGATTGATAATTCAGGTCCACAAACTCTAGCACAGTGATTAAGGGAAATGGGTCTGGAGTGGGGCTGCCTGGCGTGACTCCTGGCCCTGGGACTTACCAGCTGTGCCACCTTGGGCAAGTACTTGCCTTGGGAAACAGGGTGATAACAGGACCTGTTTCAAAGCGCCATGTTCAACCATCTCCCACCAGCACTGAGGGCCTTCTCCAACCACCAGGTCTGAGATTCTCCCGCCAGTTTCTCCCCATTCTTTAACTCTCCATTATTACCTTCATATCACTTACTACTATCTAAAATCATTTTAAAAGTTACTTGTTTTCAATATGACCTCCCCATTAAAAGTATAAAAAGAAATCTTGTCTGTCTTACTTCCACAGCCCTGGTGCCTAGAAGCAGTGCACAATACACACAAGTAGAAACCTGATAAATATCTGCTGAGTCAATGGACGAGTAACACACAACACAGGAGATGTATGTTGTAAGCATTCAATAAATGGCTTCCAACATTATCTAGGTAATGAATTCAGGTAAATAATTCAGGCTTTGGTGTTATATCTTGAAATAATTATCCTCGTAGTCTTTGCAGGTCTTATTTACTATTCACCAAAACCAAGAATTATACTAATTTACAGCTTGAAAGGATTTTTCCCTTCCACTATTAGGTGCTGCCTTTGGAGTAGATTACTTTATGAAATTCATCTCAGACATTTATTGAGCAATATCCTATGACCTGCATTCCATAGATACAGCAATGAAAGACAGTCCTACCCAGTCAAGAAGTTGATATCTTAGTTTTGCGCCTATCTCTGGCCTGCTTAAATGCAGTATGAGGAGGAGACGAGGATTTGTGCAGAAAGTAATTGGACTGGGCTAAGTGGGAGTCTGTAAAGGTCCCAACCGTTTAATGGAAATCATCAGATGATTCTAATGTGGAACTTCAAATTCCTTAATTCATTATGCTAAAATTCTCCCTTAGCTACCGTTTTTGTTGATAACAGTATCACCAAGAGACAAACTAGGTTACTGCCGAGGTCCTCAAATGAGCAAGGCAGGTGTTTCTGAAATACTCCCCAACAGATGGAAGTTTACATAGGCCCTCAGCAAACTAAGGACTGCATATTTGTGTATGTATGTGAATGAATATACATTGTCGGTGTAAGACTGCCAAACGCTCTCTCTTAAAAGGACTATTCTCTATTTTGAGGCTCTGCCCTTCTACTCATTTATAGTTAGCTGTCCTTTCTTTTAAGTAATTATGTTGGTAACTCATGGTGAGTTTTTTTCCCATTTACTTGACAAATAAAAAAGTTCTTATTTTTGCTTATTTAAAAAAAAATTATCAGTGAAATTCTGAAATCTAGAACATTTAGAAGTAAACAGAACCCAATTAACAGCTGCCTGGCCAAACTCCAAATGCAGAATGCTGGATCTTTTATTTGTTAACACACTGTCTCTTCACTCACCCAAGCCCAGTTTTCTTTAACCAGTTGTCTATAACCATTGCCTATAGTTTGTCTAAGGACTTTCCAGGTGACACTAATGGTAAAGAACCAACCCATTGCCAATGCAAGAGATGTAAGAGACACAGGTTCCATCCCTGGGTCAGGATGATCCCATGGAAAAGGGAATGGCAACCCACTATAGTATTCTTGCCTGGGGAATCCCATGGATAGAGAAGCCTGGTGGGCAACAGTCCATAGGGTCACAAAGAGTCGGACACGAATGAAGCAACTTGGCACACAAAGCACATACCTTCTATATTTTCAGGGTAAATAGAGGGGGAAAAAAATGGAAAATCACTGCAGATGGTGACCGTGGCCATGAAATTGAAAGACGCTTGCTCCTTGAAAGGAAAGCTATGATAAACCTAGACAGCAGATTAAAAAGCAAAGACATCACTCTGCAGACAAAGGTCTGTACAATCAAAGCTACGGTTTTTCCAGTAGTCATGTATGAATGTGAGAGTTGAACCAAAAAGAAGGTTGAGTGCCAAAGAATTGATGCTTTCGAACTGTGGTGCTGGAGAAGACTCTTTTGAGAGTCCCTTGGACTGCAAAGGAGATCAAACCAGTCAATCCTAAAGGAAATCAAACCTCACTATTCATTGGAAGGACTGATGCTAAAGTTGAAGCTCCAATACTTTGGCAACTTGACTCACTGGAAAAGACCCTGATGCTGGGAAAGATTGAAGCCAAAAAGAAAAGAGGGTGGTAGAGGATGAGATGGTTAGAAAACATCACCAACTCAATGGACATGAGTTTCAGTAGACTCTGGGAGATAGTGAAGGACAAGGAGACCTGGCATACTGCGATTCATTGGGTCGCAAAACAGTGGACACAATTTAGCAAATGAGCAACAACATTGTCTATACTATTTGAGCAGATCTAAATTATAACTCAATTTATAAACAACTTATAGACAATTTATAAACAATTTATAGACAATATAAACACAATTTTCCTCATCATTTACGTGTCTAAGAGTAGAATGGCATGGACCTTCCCAGAAAATTCTTAGATCTTATGATGCACTGATATAAACACTATACTCAAACTATATTCTTGACTTTGTGACTTTTTAATTTTTCATGTATCCTAAGTCTTGTAATAGATGTGTTGAGAGCATTTAGAGCATTGATTTGAAATAATTAGCTCTTGTCCCCAGAATATTCAAATAGTCTTGTGCTGGAATATTCAGTTTTCTTCAACCTCAAAACCTCTAGTCCACTGACCCTTCCTCATTCACCACCATACATCCCGGTCATGTCTTCATGTATCTCCTCACTCAGGCAATATGCTACGATTCTCTACTGTAACTGCTCCTTTACAAAATTCCTTGACTCCTCTGCTTTTCAGTACCTCTTTCACATTTGCCTGGCAAACCCTCATTGCTGTGAAACTCAATCATGCTCCAACTCAATACCCACTCAACGTCATTCAACATCGTTAAGAGACACATTTACAAGTGGTATACCCAATTCACTTACATTTTTGGCCACAAATCCCAAATGAGGACTCAATATCATCTGACAATCCTTTATACTTTGAGAACACTAATTTTACCCTTTAAAACCCTCATTTCACACCTTCTCCTCCCTCCTCTTATATCCCCACTCACCAAAGGATGTTTTGTTTTATAGTTCATTAATAATACAGAGACAATTCGAGAGCTACTCAGTGTTTTACCCACATCAAAACTACGACCTATCCACAACTTCTGTGAAATGTCCTTCCTGTTGCCAGAAAACCAACTCACCTTCCATACTGCTGCTGCTGCTAAGTTGCTTCAGTCGTGTCTGACTCTGTGCGACCCCACAGATGGCAGCCCACCAGGCTCCCCCGTCCCTGGGATTTTCCAGGCAAGAACACTGGAGTGGGTTGCTATTTCCTTCTCCAATGCATGAAAGTGAAAAGTGAGAGTGAAGTCGCTCAGCTGTGTCTGACTCCTAGCGACCCCATGGACTGCAGCCCACCAGGCCCCTCCGTCCATGGGATTTTCCAGGCAAGACTACTGGAGTGGGTTGCCATTGTCTTCTCCGACCTTCCATACTATGGGTCCCATTTAACGTTACCTTTTCAGAGGTTTTGTTCCTAAACTTACTCTTGTTCACCTGAGTCATCAGTTTTCAAACAGACTGTCCAATATCACATAAACATATTCCTGCATCTGATTTTAAAAGAGGAAATTGTCCTGTAACTATATGCCCCTTCTAACTCTACTTCCTATACATAAAAATGTTAAGTCATTCAGCTGTGTCTGACTCTTTGCAATCCCATGGACTGTAGCCATCAGGGTCCTCTGTCCATGGAATTCTCCATCAAGAATACTAGAGCGGGTAGTCATTCCCTTCTCTCGGGGATCTTTGTGACCCAGGGGTCAAACCCAGATCTCTTGCATTACAGGGAGGCTCTTCACTATCTGAGCCACCAGGGAAGCCCTCTCTACACATGAAAATAGTTATCAAAAGAAGCTTTTGTGACGGCTGGTAAATTACTGTTGTCACTTCCCAATCTTTGCTTCAACCCACTCCAAGCAGAATTGTCTCCACCATTTCACTGGGACTAGTTTTGTCAATGGTACTAGTTACTTCTATGTCGAAAAACCCAACAGCTGCATTTGACACAGCTGCCTGCTCTTTCTTTATTCTCTTGGCTTCTGCAACACAATTCCAGATTTTCTGCCTAGCCTACTAACAGTTACTTCAGTGCCCTTTGTTCCTCTTCTCATGTACCACGGCCCTGTCCTAAACATATTCTATTCATCTTTTCAAAGAACCAGCTTTTGGTGTCACTGATGTTTCCTGTTTTTGTTTTTCCATTTCCTTACATGCTGTGATTCATGGGGTTGCAAAGAGTCGGACATGACTGAGCGACTGATCTGATCTGATCACCTGCTCTAATTTTCATTATTTTCTTCCTTCTACGTTCCTTATGTTTACCTGTTAAATTTAAGTTGTAAAATTCAACTTACATCGGGGTTTTTTTCCTAATTAATTCTTAGTCCCTTGTTTTCTATTATGTGTATTCAGAGCAGCAAATTTACATCTTAACTGTACTTTAGCTGAACTACTCTCAGTTCAGTTCAGTCGCTCAGTCATGTCTGACTCTGCGACCCCGTGAATCGCAGCACGCCAGGCCTCCCTGTCCATCACCAACTCCTGGAGTTCACTCAGACTCATGTCCATCCAGTCAGTGATGCCATCCAGCCATCTCATCCTCTGTCGTCCCGTTCTCCTCCTGCCCCCAATTCCTCCCAGCATCAGAGTCTTTTCCAATGAGTCAGCTCTTCGCATGAGGTGGCCAAAGTACTGGAGTTTCAGCTTTAGCATCATTCCTTCCAAAGAAATCCTAGGGCTGATCTCTTTCAGAATGGACTGGTTGGATCTCCTTGCAGTCCAAGGGACTCGCAAGGTCTTCTCCAATACCACACTTTAAAAGCATCAATTCTTCAGGGCTCAGCCTTCTTCACAGTCCAACTCTCACATCCATACATGACCACAGAAAAAACCATAGCCTTGACTAGACGGACCTTTGTTGGCAAAGTAATGTCTCTGCTTTTGAATATGCTATCTAGATTGGTCATAACTTTCTTTCCAAGGAGTAAGCGTATTTTAATTTCACAGCTGCAGTCACCATCTGCAGTGATTTTGGAGCCCAGAAAAATAAAGTCTGACACTGTTTCCACTGTTTCCCCATCTATTTCCCATGAAGTGATGGGACCGGATGCCATGATCTTCGTTTTCTGAATGTTGAGCTTTAAGCCAACTTTTTCACTCTCCACTTTCACTTTCACCAAGAGGCTAATTTTTAGTTCCTCTTCACTTTCTGCCATAAGGGTGGTGTCATCTGCATATCTGAGGTTATTGATATTTCTCCTGGCAATCTTGATTCCAGCTTGTGTTTCTTCCAGTCCAGCAATACGTTCAAAAACAGGATATTCTGTTTTGAGTATACATTCTGTACATGTCCACTGAATAAAACTTATTTTACTTGTTCCAATATTCCTTATCTTTATTTTTTAATTTTACTTATTTTATTATTTACTTATTATTCTTAACAGAGAAGCCAACATCGCTTCCAGTTGAGAGGAGCCTATGCTCATGCAGGCATGCTCAGTCACTGTCATGTTGGACTCTTGAGACCCCATGAGCTGTATACTGTCAGGCTTCTCTGTCCATGGAATTCTCCAGGCAGGAATACTGGAGTGGGTAGCCATTCCCTTCTCCAGGGGATCTTCCTGACCCAGGGATCAAATCTATGTCTCCTGCATTGTAGGTGGATTATTTACCATTTGAACCATGAGGTTTGTCTTTAATTTGCCAGTTTAATTACCTTTTTCAACATTTTATTCACATTAAACTTTAAAATTTTTCACTTTTTAATTGCTGGAGTTAGATTTTATTATTTTTTATATAAGAAGAGAAAAAACTATATATATATTTTAAATGGGGAGCTTAATCCCCTTATATCTATCCTATGATCATTCTATCGATTTTTTTCTTTTTCTTTCTTCTACTGGATTTAGTTTAATTTTCCTTCCCACTACAAGCTAGTATACATTCCATTTCTTTTATTTAAAATTTAAAATGCACAATATGCCTTAAATTTTTAAATAATCCATTTTACATCCTCCTCCCCAGTAAACCAAGGTCTCAGAAGTTTTCACTCCAATTTCCCGTTATTCTTATCTAGCATTTTTGTTCATTTTTTCCCAGCATCCTAAAATAAACAATTACCCTTTGTTTGTGTTATAGTCCATATTTGTATTGATCAACCTGAAATTGTTTGCTTATTGTAATTTCTTACATTTGCTGAGAAAGACAACATACTTCTGTTAAATCTGTTGAGATATGCTTTGTGGACTAGTGTGTGATCTACCCTAGAGAACTCATCCATGTGCACTTGAAAAGAATCTGTATTCTGCTGATCTGGGATGTTATATCCTGTAGATATCTATCAAGTCCAACTGGTCCACTGTGTCATTTAAGATCACTGTTTTCCAACCAGTTTTCTGCCTGGATGATCTCTCCCCCTTGATGTATGTGTGATGTTAAAGTCTCACTATTATTGTATTATTGTTAGTTTTCCCCTTTATGTCTGTTAGTATTTGCTTTATATATTTAGGTGCTTGTGTACTGGGTGCATATACATTAGTAAGTGTAACATCCTCTTCTTGTACTGAGTGCTGTGCTGTGCCTATGTTCTTTTCTAGGAGTTTTATAATTTCAGGTCATACAATTAGGTCTTTACCCCATTTTTAGTTTATTTTTATATAGAGTAGGAGGTGATGTTCTTTTTCATGTAGCTGTCCAGTATTCCCAGCACCACTTATTGAAGAGATTCCATTTTCGCCATTGAATATTCTTGTCTCCTTTGTCACAGATTAACTGTCATAGATTAACATACAAGCATGGGTTTATTTCTGGGGGCTCTAGTCTGTTCCATTTATCTCTACGTCGGGTTTTGTGCCAGTCAAAATATATGGGTAGAAAAATCTGTCTTTATTTGTCTGAAAATACCTTTATTTTGTCCTTGCTCTTAAAGGACTGTCTAAGAAGATAATTTGTGGTTTATGATTATTCTGTCATATTAAAGAGATTATATCAATATTATATATTTCCCAGGTGGCTCAGAGGTTAAAGCGTCTGCCCCCAATGCGGGAGACCTGGTTCGATCCCTGGGTCGGGAAGATCCCCTGGAGAAGGAAATGGTAACCCACTCCAGTATTCTTGCCTGGAGAATCCCATGGACAGAGAAGCCTGGTAGGCTACAGTCCATGGGGTAGCAAAGAGTCAGATATGACTGAGCGACTTCACTTCACTGCTGATGAAAAACTTACTGTTCATCTAAGTAACAACTTCAGAAATCATGTTTCCTCTTGACTGCTATTCAGATTCTCTATTTTGAGTTAGCAATTCCACTGGGTATGGATTTCTCTATTCTGCTAGGTATTCAGTGTGTACCAATCTAAAGACACGTTATGTCCTCAACTGTGGATCACTCTCAACCATCATCGTTTCAAAAACAGCTTCTCAAGGATTTCCTTATCTCCTTCTCAAGTGTCTATTAAAGGTACAGTGTACTTTTTCATTCTATGCTCCATATTTGTTAATCACTCTTCAGTACTCTCAATGTCCATTTCTTCATGTTTCACTCTAAATCATCTCCTCAGATGTATATATGAGTCTTCAAGGCTATTTTCAATTAGGTATATTTTGCTGCTTTTTTAAACTGAAGTTTAGCTGATTTACAATATTATATAGTTTCAGGTGTACAGCAAAGTGATTCAGTATTTTTACACATTACACTCCATTAAAAGTTATTACAACATAATAGCTATAAATCCCTGCACTATACAATATATCCTTGTTGCTTATCTATTTTATACGTAGTAGCTTGTACCTTATAACCCCCTACTCCTAATTTGCCCCTCCCCCTTCCCTCTCCCCTCCAGTAACCACTAGTTCGTTTTCTGAGAGTCTATTTCTGTTTTCCTAAATATATGTGTTTGTATCATATTTTAGATTTCATATATAAGTGACATCACATAGTACTTGTCTTTGTCTGTTTGACTTATTTCACTAACTGTAATATTCTCAAGGTCTAACCATGCTGTTGCAAACAGAATTTCCTTCTTTTTTAAGGCTGAGTAACACTGACTACATATATGCTACATTTTCTTTATTCAGTCATCTCTTGATGGACACTAACTAAGGTTACTTCTATATCTTGGCTACTGTAAATAGTGCTGCTATGAACACTGGTGTATATGTCTCTTTTTGAATTAGTGTTTTCTTTTTTTCTGGATATACATACAGGAATGGAATTACTGAGTCATACTGTAGCTCTATTTTTAGTTTTTTTGACTAATCTCCATACTGTTCCAAAGTGGCTACATCAATTTACATTCCCACCATTAAGTGTACAAAGGTTTTCTTTTCTCTACATCCTCTCCAACATTTATTATTTGTTGGCTTTTTGATGAAAATCACTCTGACAGGTGTGAGGTGAGGTGATAATTCATTGTTTTGATTTGCATTACTCTAACAATTAGCAATGTTAAACATCTTTTCATGTGCCTGTTAGCCATGTGTATTCTTCTTTGGAAAAATGTCTATTCAGATCTTTTGCCCATTTTATAATTGGTTTGCTTTTGAGATATTGAGTTGTATGAGCTATTTATATATTTTGACCTATCAGCCATATCAAGAGCAAATATTTTTTCCCATCCAACAGACTGTCCTTTTTATTGGTGGTTTCCTTTGTTATGCAAAACTCTTAAGTTTAATTAGGCCTCATTTGTTTACTTTTGGTTTTCTTTTCCTTTGGGAGCCAAATCCAAATAAAATTGCTATAATTTATGTCAGAGAGTGCTGTTACTATGTTTTCCTCTAGGAGCTTTACAGTTTCAGGTTGCACAGTTAGGTCTTTAATCCATTTTGAGTTTACTTTTATATAGAGTGGGAGGTGATGTTCTGATCTTTCACATGTAGCTGTCCTGTACTCCCTGCACCACTTATTGAAGAGATTCCATTTTTGCCATTGTATATTCTTGTCTCCTTTGTCATAGATTAACTGTCATAGATTAACATATGTGTATGGGTTTAGTTCCATTGATCTCTAAGTCTGGTTTTGTGCCAGTACCAAGCTGTTTTGATTACTGTAGCTTTATAGTATAGTCTGAAATCTGAAAGGGCGGTACCTCCAACTTTGCTCTTTCTTCTCAAGACTGCTTTAGCAATTCATGGTCTTTGTGGTTCCATATGAATTCTAGGATTATCTGTTTAGTTCTGTGAAAAATGTCATGGGTACTTTTAGAGACTGCATTAAATTTGAAAATTGCTTTGAGTAGTGTGGTCATTTTAACAATATTAATTCTTATAATTCAAAAGCATGGGCTTTCTTTCCACTTGTTTGTATCATCTTCAATTACCTTTATGAATGTTTCATACTTCCTAGAAGACAGGTCTTTCATCTCCTTGGTTAAGCTTATTATCTCCTAGGTATTTTATTCTTTTTGATGCAATTTTTAAGCAGGATTGCTCTCTACTTTCTCTCTTTGATAGCTTGCTATTAATGTATAGAAAAGCAGCGTATTTCTGTATATCAATATTGCATCCTTCAACTTTGCTGAATTCACTTATTAGTTCTAATAGTTTTAGGGTAGATACTTTAGAGTTTCCTATATATAGTTATCATATCGTTGCAAATAGTGAATTTTACTTCTTTCCAACCTTTTTTTTTTTCCTAATGTGACTGCTGTAGCGAGTTCTACCATTTAAATAGAACTGGCAAGAGTGAGCATCCCCATCTTGTTCCTGAATTTAGAGGAAAGGCTTTCAGCTTTTCACTGTTGAGTATGACATTGGCTATGACCTTCATTACGTTGAGATATGTCCCCTCTATACCCACTTTGATGCGAGTTGTTTTTTTTTTTTTTTATCATAAATGGATGCTGAATTTTGTCAAATGGTTTTTCTGCATCTATTGAGAGGATCATGTAGCTTTTTACCATTCCTTTTGTTAATGGTGTATTACACTTATGACTTGCAAATATTGAACTATCCTTGCATCTCTGGAGTAAAGCCACCTAGATCATGGCATATGATACTTTTTTTGTACATTGGTGAACTAATATTATGTATTTTTTATATCAATGGCCTATAATTTTCTTTTTTTGTAGTGTTTTTGTCTGGTTTTGGTATCAGGTAATGGTGGTCTCATAAAATCAATTTGGGAGTATTTCCTCTTCTGCAGTGATTTTGGAATATTTTGAGAAGGATTGGTATTAACTCTTCTTTATACATTTGGGAGAATTTTCCAGTGAAGCCATCCAGTCATGGACCTTAGTTAGCTGGTAGTTTTTTTTTTTTTTTTTTTTAATTACAAATTCTATTTTACTAGTAGTGATCATTCTCTTCAAATTGTCTGTTTCTTCTTGATTCAGTCTTGGCAAGCTGTATGTTTCTAGAAACATGTACATTTCTTCTAGGTTGTCCAACTTATTGGCATATAACTGTTCATAGTATTCTCTTACAATATTTTGTATCTCTGTGGCATCAGTTGTTAGCTTTCCTCTCTTATTTCTTATTATGTTTACTTGGGTCCCCTATCTTTCATTCTTGATTAGCCTGGCTAAAGGTTTATCAATTTTGTTTATCTTTTCAAAAAATCAACTCTTGGTTTCACTGATGTTTCCTGGTTGTTTTTTTTTTTTTAACCTCTACCTAACTTTTTTTCCTCTTTGATTTATTATTGCCTCCTTTCTGCTGACTTTGGGTTTTGTTTAATTCTTCTTTTTCTAATTCTTTTAGGTAGGAGTTTAGGTCATTTGGGATTTTTTTCTTGTTTTTTTTTTAGGAAGACCTATATCACTATAAATTTCCCTCTTAGAATTGCTTTTGCTGTATCCCACAGATTTGGAGTGCTGTGTCTTCAAGTCAAGTCATTTATCTTGAGATATTTCTGACTTCCTTCCTGATTTCTTTTTTACCTTTTTAGTAACATGCTGTTCAGTCTCCATGTGTTTGTGCTTCTCTCATTTTCCTTTAACTGCAATTGATTTGTGGTTTCATCCTGCTGTGGTTGGAAAAAATGCTTCATCTAATTTCTATCCTCTTAAATTTGTTGAGATTTGCTTTGTGGCCTAGCATGTGATCTACCCTAGAGAACTCATCCATGTGCACTTGAAAAGAATTTATATTCTGCTGATTTGGGATGTTATATCCTACAGATATCTATCAAGTCCAACTGGTCCACTGTATCATTTAAGATCACCGTTTCCTACCAGTTTTCTGCCTGGATGATCTCTCCCTTGGTGTAAGTGGGATGTCGAAGTCTCACTATTATTGTATTATTGTCAGCTTTTCCTTTTATGTCTGTTAGTATTTGCTTTATATATTTAGGTGCTTATGTACTGGGTGCATATATGTTAGTAAGTGTAATATCCTCTTCTTGTATTGACTCCTTTATCATTATATAAAGGCCTTCTCTGTCTTTTGTTATAGCCTTTTTTTTAAAAGTCTATTTTGTCTGATACGAGCATTGCTATCCCTGCTTTCTTGTCAATTCTGTTTGCATGAAATAACATTTTTCATCCCATCACTTTCAGCCTGTATATGTATTTGGCCTAAAGTAGATCACTTGTAGGAAGCATATTGAAGTTTATTGTTTTTTCATCCAATCAGTCACCCTATGCCTTTTGTTTGGAGCACTTAATCCAGTAACATTTAAAGTAATTAGTAACAAATATGTGCCATCTTTTAACTTGTTTTCCAATTGTTTGTGTAGATTTTATCTGTTCATTTACTATTCAAAAACAAACAGCAGTTTGTTTATATATTAGTTCATTTACTAAACAAAAACTATTTTATTTCTTCCCTTGTGATTTGGTGACTTTCTTTGTTTGTGTTCTATCTCCTATCCATATAAAGGTGCTGGAATCACATTTCACAATGTGTACACATTAAGGGCTGTCATGCTGTCAATCTGTGCTTTCCTTTTGGCTTTTATTTTCATTCCTTCCTCCTTTAAAGCTCAGTAGTAAATATACTTAAAAAGTTATATTTAAGCCAATTCATGTTTTTGTAGCAAGAAGGAAGGAACCATGTCAATTCCTTCTACCAGAGTATTGGTACTCCCTGTATGCACGTTTATGGGCTTCCTTGGTAGCTCAGATGGTAAAGAATCTGCTTGCAATGAAGGAGACGTGGCTTCAGAAAATCCCCTGGAAGAAGAAATGGCAACCTAACCCCAGTATACTTGCCTGGAGAATTCCATGGACAGAGGAGCCTGGTGGGCTACAGTCCATGGGGTCACAAAGAGTCAGACACAACTGAGAGACTAACACTTTCTTTCTTCACTTTCTACACATTTTCCCTAGGCGAATTTACTGTCCTGTGACTTTCAATATTAGCTATACCACATGACTCCCAAACTTTTATCTCCAACAGTTCCCCTTTGAATTTTAGACATATTTTCTGACAAAGAACTTCTACAGAATACATTATTTTTTAAAAACTCCTATAAATCAAAACAAAAACACAATTGACCCAATTTTTTAAATAATCAAAAGACTTGTACATACACATCATAAAAAAAATATACAAATGGACAATAAGAACACTAAAAAAGTATACATAATTATTATAATGAATTGTAAATTGAAAATCATAAGGAGACTCTATTAAACATCCACCAGAATGCCTAAAATAAAAATGACTGACAACATCAAATGTTGGTGAAAAATCATCAGAACTCACACATTGCTGGTAAGAGTGTAAAATGGTACAATCATTTTGGAAAATATCTTGTCAATTTCTTAAAAAGTTAAAAATATACCTTTGCTACAATTTAACAATTCCAATCCTATGTTTTCCCCCAGAAGAAATAAAAATATAAGTTAAAAAAAGATATGTACAAGACAGCTCATAAGAGCTTTGTTTTTAATAAGCCCACGTGGAAACAATCCAAATGCTTGTCAGTAGTGGAACGGATGAACACATAGTGGTAGTTTTACACCAAAGAATACTATTCTGCAATGAAAAGGAATTACTGGCTGATATGCACACAACATGGATAAATCTCACAGACAAACGAATGAAATAAGGAAACCTGGGGAACAAAAAAAGAATCACTGTTTGATTCACTTAAGTTCTGGAACAGGCAAACCAAATTTATAGTAATAAAGAGGAGAGTGTGCTGATTAGAAGAAAGCTAAAGTGAAATTTCTGGAATAATGGAAATGTTCTTTATCTTGATTGAGCTGGTTTATACGTTTATCAAAATTCACTAAACTCTACCCCCAAAAATCTGTGTATTTGTGTTTGCAAATATTAACTTAAACAACTACCCATCATCCTTTTACTTAACTATAACTTAAATGCCTGGTTTTCACTTGATCATTAGATGCTTATTCACTAATGAGAGCTAAAACACACCACAAAGTTGAATATTGAATATACATACCAAATTGTTCTAAGTAAACATATACTAAAATATTTAGATTTTCAGCCATGTTTTAGAAGGGGGGAAACTTTTTCAGAAGCATCTCACTTGCCAAAGCTACCATTCTGAATACTGTCCAAAATTTATAGAGTAAAACACCTCTTATGGGTTTTCTAAATAAACTGCATACTCTCACTTCCTTGCAAGTATAGTCATCAAAAGCCACAATCTATCAAAAGCTATCACCAATTAACATTCTGATCAAAAAAAGCTCAAACCATCAGAAGCTTTGTCGGTCACACACAAAGCCACACACTAACCCTGGCCAGGGTGCTGAGCTGCACAAAGTCAGGGCACAACTTTCATATTCCAGTCCATGTCAATGGTACCTCTGGACTTGTACACAGCCACCCTCAATAGCTCTGATGTCAGCTATTCCAAATAGGTAAATAAACTGAGGCAACAATAGATATCACTATGTGCAAGCAACATACATCAGCCCAAGGTCAATATCAGTAATAACAACTTTTCTGTACTCAACTTGTGGTGGTTTTGTACCATCATTTTAACTAAGCTGTGATGTTTCCCACAAATTCCCTTCCCTCCATGTTTCTGAGTTATTATTGGCCATGAGAAACTTGTACAAGATTTGTAAAGCCAAAGTGTTACATTTTGGTTCTAAGTCAGGTGCTTTTGTAGCTCACATTGTGACTTGAATTAAAATATAGTTACAGCTTTCAAACAATTCCCAGACTTGAGTACTTTCAAGACCTAAAGCCCCTCGAATGAAGGGAAAGATAGGTCTACAAGAAAGACAATATTACTTATCCCCAAACGCATACTGTAAATCCTCCTCCTAGCTTTCCCCCAAATGGAGCTGTGTCAGTATGACACAGCTAGTTTACTAGTATGACTATGAACTGATGATATGGAGTTAAAAAAAAAAAAATACAAACTGTCTCCAAATTAACAATAACTCCTCAAAACCTAAAACTCCACCATGTTCTACCAGTCAGAGCTGGGGCTTAAGGAAATCAGATGATCAATGACCTTTAGAACTGGGCTCACTTCACAGAAGAACCGGGTCCCCAGATGGGTCCTGTGGTTATTTCCCCAGTTCTGGGATACACAGTTGGAATACACAAACTCAGCACCTGCCAGAACCTAAACACTGGCTCCCAGGCCTGTGAATTAATATGAGGGCCATTAGTCTGAGGAAGGGCAAGTGGAAATTATTAGAATTATGCAGTCTTACCAAAACAGTAAACCAAAGCAATCCTGGCTCCTTGAGGGACTGCAGAGATTAGTGACAGCACAGAGATGCAGGGATAGTAATCCCCCAACACATCCATTCCCACCCCATCTTCGTTCAACTCAGTTATTTGGTCTCAGCAAAACACGGATACATTCTGAAAAATGACTAAGTTATCAAAACTTAATTGGTTGGTAGTTCCAATTCCAATCACTATTCTAGAAGTGATTTCCCTGCTGAATCAAATCAACATACCCTCTGGTACTGAGTGTGCAGCTACTGAGCTGATGAATGCTTTTTTTCTCTATACATCTTAGAATATTTGAAGCAGCTTGTTGCTCCATTCACTATGCTACTTTGGAGATATTTCAAACCTCCAGCCTTATCTCGTAATCTAGTCCACACTTTCTCAATCTTGGCACTACAGACATTTGGGGCCAGATCATTCTTTGCTGTAGGGGACTGTCCTGTGCATCACAGGACGCTTAACAGCATCCCTGGGTCTCTACTCACTAGAGGACTAGCAGCTCCCCCCGCCACACACACACACACACACACACACACACTTATGACAACCAAAAATGTCTGCAGGCATGGCTGAATGTCCTCTGCCAACTGCCCACAATTGAGAATCACTGATCTAGTCCATAGGGACCTTATCTTTCTTTCCAAAGGATATCTCACTGGTCTGTTACATGGATGACGTCATGCTGACTGGATCTGGTAAGCAGGAATTAACTACTCTGATACTTTGATTAAGGTATGTGTAAGCCAGAGAAAATAAATTCCACAAAAATCCAAGGGCCTGTCTCCTCGGTGAAACTTCTAACAGTTTAATCATCTGGGATGTGTCGAGATACCTTCTTCAGAGTAAAGAACAAATTGCTGCACCTGGCCTCCCCAATTTTTAAGAAAGGGAAGCCATGGACATGGAATGAAGGCAACACATATACTTCATTTTCATTACAGGCAGTCCAAAAGCTTGCCAGTTGTGTACTGGGGCCAGAAAAGCAGGACTTTGTAGGAGATATAAGGCTGTTGTCAACCTGCCCTGCCACTGGAACTCAGAAGACTCACCAGTACAAGAAGCATCTGTGACCAAGAGAGGTCAAGTACTGAGTGTTTGGCAGGCCCCTACATGTGAATCACGGTGCAGACTTTCAAGACTTTGAAGCAAAACTATGCCACACTCTGCAAGTAACTATTCTCTTTGGGGGAAACTGCTTCTGACTTGATACTGGGCCCCAGGAGAGACTGAATAGTTGATCATTCAACATGAGCTTCCCATTATGACTTGGGTATTGTCCAACTCATCAAGCCGAAAATTTGGGCATGTACAGCAACATTCCACTATTAGATGGAAGTAGTGTATATTAAATAAGGCTTGAGCGGATACTGAATACACAAGCTGCATCCACATAGCTGAAGTGTCCCTGGCCCATACTCCGGATTCCCTGCTTATTCTCTATATTTATTCTAAACCCACACCTATGGCCTCACGGGACACTTCCTATGGCCACTTGATAGAGGAAGAAAAATAAATCCACATCCAGTTCACACTCATTTCTGCACAATATTCTGGTACCACCCAAAAGTGGACAGCTGTAGCACTATAGCCACTTTGTGATGGCACTAAAGGAAGAGTAGCAAAAAGAAAATTCCCCATGGGTGGAACTTTAAGCAGGGAACCTGGTTGCTTCCTCTGCCTAGAAAGAGAGTGTGTAGATTCTACAGAGATTCGCACACCGGTGCTCGTTGTTTGGCTGAATAATCAAGGACCTGGAAGGAACATGATTTGAAAATTAATGACAAGGAAGAAGTATGCTAATAGATACCCCTAAATGAGCACAGCATGTGGAGAGTTGTACCATGTGAAAGCTCACCAAGGATTACTCATGTGATTGGTATCAGTCAGCCTCTTTCTCTAGTCAACCATCTTCCTGGCAACACAGACTAACATTCACCAAGGCTAATCTGCCAAGTGCAAAGAATAACACTGAGGTCCTCAAACGACACCACAATTCCCAGAAGGATCAAGTACAGGTAGCCTGGTAGCAGGTTGATTATATGGCTGATTATCATATACTATACGATTATACTTTCATCATAGAAGGGGGCAGTGCTTTGCTCTCACTAAAATAAATATTTGTTGTAGATACGAATTTGCCTTTCTTGTCCATAATGCTTATGCTAAAACCTCCATGAGGAGGTTTACAGAATCTATTTTTTGCCATCATGGTATATTCCACACAGCACTGCTTCTAAGCAAAGAACTTGTTTTATAGCAAATGAAGCAAGACAGTGGGCTCAAGTTTGAAGAATTCACTGGTCTTATTATGTTCCCAATATCCTGAAGCAGCTGGCTTGATAAACCAGTGGAATGGCCTTTTTTAAAGATTCTGTTATGATGCCAGATGGGTGACACTCTGCAGAGCGAGGGTAACATCTTCCAGGATGCAATATGTACTCTGAATCAGTGACTATTATATGGTGCTATTTACTCCATAGTCAGAATTCACAGGTCCAGGAATCAAGAGACAGAAATGAGAGGAGCTCTTCTTTCAATTACCCTTAGTGATCCACCTGTGAATTTCTTTCTTTCTTGTCTCTACAACTTTGGGTTCTGCTACCAGAGAAGTCTTAGCACCTAAGGGAGGAATGCTTCCACCAGATGTCATAGTAATGGTCCATTAAACTGCAAGTTGAGACTGCTTCGTGGCAGTGAATCAGTAGGCAAAGAAGGTTATTATACTAGCTAGGGCGACTGATCCTGACTACCAAGGGGAAACTGGGTTGCTATTATGCAAAGGCTTGAAGAGGAGTATATCCAAATGCAGAAGCTCCTCTGGGGCACCTCTTATTACTCTCATGTCCTGAGATTAAGTCAATGGAAAATTACAATAACCCAATACAAGTAAGGCTTCTGATGGCCCAGACTCTTCAGAAATGAAGTCCTGGGTTACCTCACCAGGCAAGAAATTGTAATCAACTGAAGTGTTTACTGAGGGCAAAGGGAATATGGAATTAGTAGTAGAAGAAAGTAATTATAAACACCACCTATCTCCACGTGACTAGCTATAAAACAAGGACTGTAATACTTATGAATATTTCTTCCTTATTTTACTATAAATATATCTGCCTATATATCAACCAATTATTTCTTCCTTTTTATTCCCCTTCCCCATTCCCCTAGCTTTTTATATGAATACTGAAGTTACAAGGTATAAAAGGAGAATGTGACTCAGAAGAGAAGTGAACACTACCCAAAGAGGGATAAAGATACTTCATGTCTATCTTCTTTTAAAGAGAGGGTTAACATGTTTTGGTCTACCTATGAGAGCTGTGTCATATTAGGCAAAAGCATAATTTGCTACTATCTTGGCTTCCCTGGTGGCTCAGAGGTTAAAGCGTCTGCCTGGAATGTGGGAGACCGGGGTTCAATCCCTGGGTCGGGAAGATCCCCTGGAGAAAGAAATGGCAATCCACTCCAATACTCTTGCCTGGAGAATCCCGTGGAGGGAGGAGCCTGGTAGGCTATAGTCCATGGGGTCGCAAAGAGTCGGACACAGCTGAGTGACTTCACTTTCACTTTATTTGGAAGTTAAGTATGGCTAAGATTGGTGTGGCCACATCCCATACTTAAAAGGGATGTCCAAGGTGACATGGGACAGGCTGTGGTGGCTTCTGGTATGTGAACTTAGCTAGGTTAGAGTTATATTTCCCTTCCCTCTATGGTCCTGGGTTAGTGTTCCTAGTGTTTAGTTGCTAAGTCATGTCCGACTCTTTATAACCGTTAGCCCACCTGGCTCCTCTGTCCATGGGATTTCCCAGGCAAGAATACCGGAGTGGGTTGCCATTTCCTTCTCCAGGGGATCTTCCCAACCTAGGGATCAAACTCATGTCTCCTGTATGTCCTGCATTGCAGGCGGATTCTTTACGCACTGAGCCATGATCTGGGTTAGTACTGGCACATTTATTTGCTCTGAAGGTCCCTGTAGGGCCAGACACAGCTGTGAGAGAATCTGCTGGCCTGCCTGTGGGCATGGAACAGCAGCCAGGCTTTCGCAGCTCCTTCAGCCCCAGGACCACGCTCTTCAGCTGCTCTGAGTACTGAGCCAGGTGGCTGTGCAGCTCTACATGAAGGGTGCCAGCTCCCTGCAGGCCACCCTCCTTAGAGGCTGGAAGGCAGTGAGAGACACACAAGCTCCAGTCTGTCCTCAGAGACGCCAACATGTCTTGTTCTCCCCTACTTTCACATTCGTCTTTCCTTCCTGACTGGAAAGCCTTGTAATTTCAGCCTCTTAATACCAGACTCCAAAGCAGCAACCATATATAAAACACTTAGCCAGTTCTCACAACTCCGTAATTTTAATGCCATAGCAAAAGCCTTGGAGAAGACAATGGCAACCCATTCCAGTACTCTTGCCTGGAAAATCCCATGGACAGAGGAGCCTGGTGGGCTGCAGTCCATGGGGTCGCTAAGAGTTGGACACGACTGAGCGACTTCACTCTCACTTTTCACTTTCCTGCATTGGAGAAGGAAATGACAACCCACTCCAGTGTTCTTGTCTGGAGAATCCCAGGGACGGGGGAGCCTGGTGGGCTGCAGTCCATGGGGTCGCACAGAGTCGGACATGACTAAAGTGACTTAGCAGCAGCAGTAGCAGCAAAAGCCTTAATCTGTATCATTCATAGGATCCTGCTTCCCAGATTGAATTCAGATGTAATAATATAGGTAAGATTGGCATAGTCTTACTTGTGAAAGGCAGTCAAACATGGACATATATTCCTTAATTTAAGTCACTATTATGTAAACTTCACAAAGGTGAAATTAATTCCTCTGAAGAGAAAATAGCTATCAAGCATTACTTTTAGAAAGATAAATGTTATTTCCTTAAAAGAGAAGGAAGACAATACAGAATGAGAAGAAGAACTCAGAACTTCACCAAAATCTTGCTCATCAAGCCATTACCCATCATTTCTAAGGGCCAAAATATAAGTATCACAATTCAAAAAAGACAATGGAAGAACATTATATTCCAGCATACATGATGTCACCATCAAAATTATCTTCAACTTGTAAATGCCTGACTTAAAACCTGCCTTTAAATTTGGGTTCAGTAAAATCAATGCAGTCTCAAAAGAGAGATTCCATTAGCATGTTTAAAGCAGTAAGCAATGTGAGGATATTTGCACTCAGTCTGCAGAATGAGTGGATTGACATGAAGAAAATGGTAAGCATGGGAAAAAGGGAAGCCCAAACACCAGTAAGTTTAATTGTGTATCTTCAACACTGTGGGGTAGAAGAAAGAATACATCCTGATGAGCAACTGTGACTCTTCTTGTCACCTTGGTTTTGTTTCTTTGGTACCATTACTGAACACCTAACTATTGCCAAGTATGTAATGTGTATCTAATAACTTAAACCTGACAATCTAATCAACAGATAAGCATTTTATTCATTTTACAGATAAGGAAATATGCCTAATATTATACACCTTTGTTGTTCAGTCGCTAAGTCATGTCCGACTCTGCAACTCCATGGACTGCAGCACTCCAGGCTTCCCTGTCCTTCACTATCTCCCAGATTTTGCTCAAACTCAAGTCCACCGAGTTGGTGATGCCATGCAACACCTTATAAATGACTAAGCTGGAGATAAGCCACCCCAAGGATGTCTTGTCTACAGAATGTATGCTCTTAAGCATTACACGTATCACAGGTGTGTCCACTGCCACTGAGAACACTGATGTCAGCACACGCCTATCCTTCTCTGTGCCCTGCTCCAATTCCTTGTTTACCAGCTACCTGCACATAATTCAGACTTCCATCTGGCTTTCTTATACTTAATAGAAGCATTTCAATGAGCCAGAACGTTATCCTTCACACTGTAAATTTAATGTATTAAAATTTACCACAATTATTACTTTTTTGGTATAAAAAGGAATAAATCCATGACCTAAAATACAGAAATTCTAGTTGAAATCATGTATAATCCAGTAGTTAAGGTAAGCACTTAAAACTTTGGCATACTCACTTCCTTTACCTAAATGTAATAGTAGTAGTAGTAATGGTGGTGGTAGTAGCAGCTACATTACACAGCTTCTACTAAATGCTTGGCACTGTTCTAAGGGCATGATATACATCCAATCATTTAAACCTCACAACAACCCTAGAAGATGGTCACTATTGTTATTCTATTTTACAGATAAAGAAACTGAAACATAAAGAAATGAAGTGTCTTCCCAAGGTCACAGAGCTAGTAAATGGCAAAGCTTGGATTTGAATATGCCCTAAATTCTGGAATGACATTGCTTTTGAATCTGAGCTGGGGTATACAGAGGGTGATTTCCCCCTCTTCAGAAGGTGGATGGGGGCGGGGGGGGGGGGGTTGGGAGTGGGGTGGGGGGTGTTGGCCTGGCCTGTGTCTTATTTCCAGAGACACTCCTCCCTGAGACACTCCCCTAAACCCCAGGACACTCCCCTGGGAGGGTTTTCACTATAACTTGCCAGAAGACCTTACAAGCTGACACAACTGAATCACCAGGGGATACAAGAAAACATGGGCCTAAATTATATCTAAAAATACAGTATACTGTTTTAGAAACTTCCTAGTTCTTTCAAGTCCCCCAAGTACAAAAATCATACAGCAAACTCATGTCAGAAATGACAGTGGATGTTTGTTCTTTAAAACATTAAAATACTCCAGTAGTCAATGCTTTAGTCTAAGACTTTCAGTTTAGATATATTTACTAAGCTAACAAAATTCCATAATTTTCCTGAATATAATAAGCTAATAATCATATCAACTTAAATGTCAATACACTTTCTGAATAAACCTTTTAAATTATAGCAAAATTTTAACTGATGACTTATGAACATGAACATGAAGGGTAGGGAGAAATAATCTTCAAAACACCTCAGAAATTCATTTTTAAAATGACCAGAATTTAAAAGGCAAATACCTTATCTACAGAGCACCGCCTCAGATTCTTAAAGTACTTCATCATTTTCCAGAGTGCCATCAAGTAGCTACTAGGTGTACAGGACTATGTGCCAAAGGACTTCTGGACAGGGTGTATTTTGCTGACATATTCTTGCTATTTAATATGACACAGCAACAATTCTGAAAGGTTCTGAAAGCCAACTATACCAGCACCACTGCCTGACTGATACGGTAATCGGGAGCGGGGATCTCAGTCTCTAGGAGTTTGTAGCACTGCATACAGAACAGACTTAAAGAAATCTCAGTACAGTGTGAAAGGGCTGTCCTTTAAGGGCACACAAGGGAGAATCCACGGCGTGATACTCAACTCCACCAGAAGAGAGGGCACTGTCTCCTGCCTGACACACTCTTCCCTCCTTGGTTCTACCCCTCCTGGAGAGGAAGGGAAGGTAGAAGAAAAAGGTGGAAGTACTCAACCAAGGTGGCAGCAACCTTTTCAAGGCTTTCCTCCTTAGCATGTTTTTTGGCCACTGGTCTTTAAGAACTTACTGAAGAATCAATCCCCATGTTTAAACACGTGGCCACTGTCACAGAACTTATTTCCCTCTAGCTTTGGTATTTAAGCAGCAAACAGAAAGAATCTAGAGTGGCCAGAAGGACCAATGGCATGACTTAGTAGTGCTATTCAGTCAACAAATAATTTCTGTAGTGAAAAAGGAAGTACCAAAATTCACGTGTGTGCTCAGTCGCTAAGTCATGTCCAGCTCTTGGAAACCCCACCAGGCCACCTCTATCCATGGGATTCCCCAGGCAAGAATACTGGAATGGGTTGCCATACCCTCCTTCAGGGGATCTTCCTGGTATACCAACGAGTGCCAGCAGAAAGGGTAAATGACTTACCCAAGATAACTAGCTAGTGACTCATTAGAAGCTAAACAATGTTCCCCTTTAGGTCAACTCTATTCACTACTAATAAAAATCACAGACAGGGTGTCATGAACAGATAATGAGTTACCTACCTCAAGCATTTGCTAAATCCTTGTCCTAAGCCCTTTATATCACCCTATTCTTCTGCCCTAAGTCTAGAGAGGCTCTACTTTCTGACCTACTCATTTTTTTAAGGCAACTCTGGGATTCTTTAACCTTATTCTCAATACCTACTACCATAGTGAAATGTGTATGGGATTTCACTATAAAATGTGAGTCTTTTCTTAACTAGTGTCAAAGAAATAACTATCTCAATACTTGTTATAACAGCAGGAAGAGTTCATTGAAGATTACTGTACAGGGATATTACAACAGGGGAGGGAGATCACCTCTGAATGCAGCAAAGACATCTGGAGATTTACAGCCAAGGGGCACAGGGAGGGTGCCAGTGGCAAAAAAATTACTACAAGGAAACATCAAGGGTAGGGGGATTCTTGCTAAACTAGCCTAACAGGATTCTTACAGGTCAAGAACTTGGACATCAAACATAGGGGATAAGAAATTTGATTAGATACCAGGGTGGTCAGATAGCAAGAGTTGGGGATTCTCACTTAACTGACGTCACTGAACTCTGCTGAGACTGGGCTGTGCAGGCTCTGCAAGGATAGGACAGACAGGGAGGCTGAGTTGAAAAGAAGGTTCAAAGGAGCCTAACTGAAGTTTGATCAAGGACCAAGATGGACTGGCATTTCTCCTTTACCAAACTCTTCTCCCAGTAGGCCAAATTAAGTCTCCTATTATAAACTTTTTATAAGTCCCCTATTAAAAGCTCTTTCAAGAGCCATGAGAAGGCAGGGCATGCAATTTAAAAACTGGAATGTTTCTAAAACACGCCAGCATACCCAGAATACAAATCTAATCATGCTGACCCTTTACTTGCATCACCCAAGGGCCAGCAGTGTCCCCAGAACCACTTCCTGCTGACGCAGGCTGCAGGGCTCTCACTAAATGTGGCCATTTCCGGGCTACTGTTTGCCTCCTCTGACTCCACGTACATAATGCTCCTTCAGCCCAATATTCTCTTCCTCCCATCAACTCAATCTTCCACAGAGCTGGCTGTTAGCAAAGGATGACTTACCTTCGAGCCTTTGTTCAAAGGCTATTAACTTTCCTTAAGTACTGCCTCCCGCTTTCCCCCACCCTCTTTCAGTCTGTGTTCTGACCACTCAGACGACAAGGAGCTGTAACTTCCTACTGCACTTGTTTGTCTCTATGACTCTCTCTCTCCAGGCTCTGAGTCCCTCCAGAGCAGGGAACAGGTTTCATTTGCCTTTGTATCTCGATTATCTACAGCTGAGCTGAAATAAACAGTAAAGGAAATAAAGAAAACCTTCTTCTGAAACTGTGAAAGCAGCACCGTTGGTCCCCAAAGGAAAGGTACTTGATACCGCGTGCTCATTCAGTCAGTCACGTCCAACTCTTTTCCACCCCATGGACTGTAGCCCACCAGGCTAGTCTGTCCACGGAATTTCCAGGCAAGTACTGGAGTGGGTTGCCATTTCCTACTCTGGGTGATTATCCCAACCCAGGGATCAAACCTGTGTCTCCTGCATCTCCTGCACTGGCAAGGCAGATTCTTTACCATCACGCTACCTGGGAAGCCCAAAGGAAAGGTAGTCATGATTTAAAGTTTCAAAATAAACCTGACACTATATACCTTACAGGTAGTTCTTTAAGATTTTGGCCCATTTCTCAGCTTCTAACTTGTTTACAGCCTGAACTAAACTCATAGAAGCCAAAACAATATTAACTAGTACTTCCTCAGAAGAAAGAGGCAGCCTACAATCAAAGGCACTGTACAGGTAACTCCTTGATGTTGGCACCTTCCCTCTCAAATAGCTAGGCGATAGGAAGAAAACAAAATTCCTCATTATCCCCTCCTTCCACCTTCCACCTACAAACGCCACATTGTACCTTATTATTTTCAAGCAAGACGATTCCAGTATTTTCTACTGCTGTCATCATCTACCAAAAGGACTGATTCAGCATGTCTCTTATCCCACTTGCTTTAGTAACCAAAGATAATTTTCTTTCCACTTTAGTCAAAAGATGGGACTTATTACACAGTAACCATCATCATCCTCATCATCATAACTCAGTGTTTTACAAAGTCTAGGTGGTAGATATCAGTATCAGAATTACTTGGGCTCTACCCTAGAGAAACTGAGTAAGAATATGGACTGAGAGAGAGCAGGGGTTAGGGAATGAGAATTTGAAATGGTTGCCCCAGCTGGTCTGTAAACTCACTATATTTGAAAAAAAAATAACCCTGATTTATCAAAATGCTGAGGGCCAAAAAATGTGCCAAATACTATGGTAGGTAACATACAACATACACAAGTAATTTGGAAGTAATCACTAACTCAGAAAACTTTCAGTTGAGTTAGGAAGATAAAATTATACACAGAGGAACTGTAGTCTTAACCTTTATGATACAGAATGGCCTTCAAAATTTAGATCAAGTGCTCAATCTTTAAAATCTTCAGGCACAGACCACTTTAAGAATACCGACACAAATTATATATGTATTACTTTACTAACAGAACTTGTACATAAAAAACATAACATAAAACAGGTGAAAGGTTCTTGGAAATACACTAAAACTTTAGTGTAGAGCAAACTTTATAGTAATTAATAAACTATTACTAATATTATACAATATAAACATGTTTCCTGATTTTTAAAATTTTGGTTTAACAATTGGTGATACAGAGACTGAAGGACTGATTGTAAGTTATGCTACGCTATGCTAAGTCACTTCAGTCATGTCCGACTCTGTGACCCCATAGATGGTAGCCTACCAGGTTCCCCTGTCCCTGGGATTCTCCAGGCAAGAACACTGGAGTGGGTTGCCATTTCCTTCTCCAATGCATGAAAGTGAAAAGTGAAAGTGAAGTCGCTCAGTCGTGTCTGACTCTTAGCAACACCATGGAGCCTACCAGGCTCCTCCGTCCATGGGATTTTCCAGGCAAGAGTACTGGAGTGGGGTGCCATTGCCTTCTCCAGATTGTAAGTTAAGCTTATGTCAATATTTAATTTCAATGACTATCAGGGACTTTAAAAAAGTACCCCATACAAATAAAAGCAGCTCATTTCTGGTTACATTTATTTATTTATAAAGTCCACATTTCAATCCATCCACCAATTATGTGAAAAATTTTTATAAAAGTAATTTAGGAGACACCTACCTGATGACAATCAGCTGTTCTTGAAAAGTAACTATTTTAATAATTGTAACAAACGGCTTCCACAGTTTACTAAGATTTTTTTTTATCTACAAGACTTATAAACAGCTTGGAATCCACATTTTAAAGTATACAGATATGAGTATTTCAGATACACACAGTTTAGGGTAATATATTATAGGAGTATAAACATTTCTGAACTCCCATTTTCAAAAAACTTATTCCAGCCTTTCTGCAGTATAACAGGCAAGATCCTGTAGTGGGTCCTCCAAGATAAAGGACACTTTTTAAAATGCATTGTTGAGCTTGAATGGGGTAAAAGAAACATCTAAGAAAAAAACAAAACAAACAAATATATAAAAAACAAATTCCAGCTAAAAGCTACTACAAAAGCCAGCATTGCTATAGGGTCAAACACTAAGCCTTGGACCCACTACAAGGAGGGAGAGTTGAACCTAAAACACCCTCATTGAGCCAGGACCCCTATTAGGAGACTGAAGTGTAACCAGGTCAGTAGGGGCTCCCATTAGGGGCAATCACAAACACAAACCCCCTGCAGAGGAAATCATCCTCAATTTAGTCTCCCAACTTTCACACAGACAAAAATCAGGCAAATATGAGTTCATCAGCAAAGATCAGCAAATACAGAAGAAAAAAGTTACAGTGAGTAAGTAGACACAAACAAGAGCACTAAATCTCCAGGGACTTGAGACACTGGAATATCCAGATACAGAATGTAAGTAACTATGTATTAGATGTTTAAGAAAATGTAGATTAAATCACAAAAGTAAGCAAAGATGAAAAGAATATTTAAAAAGCCAGACTGACCTAAGAGAAAACCTCAGAACTGGTAGAGACGAAAAGCTGAATTAATAAAACTAAAAATTCAACAGATGGGGAAAGAGAAGAGTGGAGCATGCATCCAACACTGGCTTTTCAGAGGATCGCCCAAGGGACTGGTTTCCATCCAGCTCCACTCAGGTGCTGATGGGAACTGGCATATGCTAGATGCCGAGTGGCCGCTGAGAACAAAAAGACTTGTTCAGTGTGTTGTGCTGCTTCAGAGAAACCATGGTACAGCAGACAGACACCAGAGGGAGCAAAAGATTGCAAGCTGCCACCCTAAAAAAAAATAAAAAGTCCTAAAATTTTTCTAATCAGGAGTCTACCCAGACAAGTGAAAAAGACAACTACAGAAGATTTGAGAGCTCTGAGAATCTCCAGCTGAGGTGAACGGTGAAACTCCTTCCTTGTATCAAGACACTACAGAAAGGTTAGGAGAGGTAGCCATTTTTAAATTGTGTGAGTAACAACACAAAACTACAAGGAACATGAAAAGAAAATTAAGAAAACAAACAAAAGACACCATGATCCAAGCAAGGAAAGAAAGAAAGTCTCTAGAAATCAAGCCTAAAGAAACAGTTACATGTACTACCTGACAAAGGGTTCAAAACAACTGGCATAAAGATGCTCAAAGAGCTTATGATACATGAAGAAAATAAGAATTCCAACAAAGATACAGAATCAGACAGAAGTTCTGCAGCTGAAGAATGCAATAACTAAACTGAAAACCTCAATAAAGAGGTTCACCAATCCTTGATCAAGCAGAATAAAGAATAAGCAAACTTGAAGACACGTTGCTTGCAATTATCTAGTCAAAATAAATTTCCTGGTAGCTCAGTGGGAAAGAATCCGCCTGCAATGCAGGAGACATGGGTTTGATCCCTGGGTCAGGAAGACTCCCTGGAGAAGGAAATGGCAACCTACTCCACCATTCTTGCCTGGGAAATCGCATGGACAAAGGAGCCTGGAGGACTGCAGTCCACAGACTCGAAAAAGAGTTGGACATGACTTAGTGACTAAACAACAAAATAACAACAACAACAAATAAAACAGAGTGAAGAAAGTCTAAAGTAAAAATGGGATGCCTATGGTATTTATAAGCACCAATATCTAGATTATGTGGCTCAGTGGTAAAAATTCCACCCAGCAATGCAGGAGATGCAGGACACACAGGTTTGACCCCTGAGTTGGGAAGATCCACCAGAGGAGGAAACGGCAACCCACTCCAGTATTCTTGCCTGAAAGATCCCATGGACAAAGGAGCCTGGTGGGCTCCATGGGTCAGAAAGAGACAGACACGACTGAGGAACTGAGCATATACACACATCTACACTATGGGAGTCCCAGAAGATAAGAAAGAACAAAGTGTAATGTAAAAGAGGAAAAATTCCCAAATATGGAGAAGGAAACAGACACCCAGATTCAAGAAACCCGAGAGAACTGAAAGAGCGTGGACAAACCCAAAGACGTCCACACCAAGACACATTATAATCCAATTCTCAAAAGTCACAGACAGAAGTTTTAAAGCAGCACGAAAAAAGGGACTTGCCACACACAAATGAACCCCCAAAAACCTAGCAGTAGATTTCCCAGTAGAAAACTGGCAGACTCGGGGGGGAAAGCAATAATACATTCAAACAGGGGAAAGGGGGAAAAGAACAACCACCAGCCAACTAAGAATGCTGTATCTAGAACTGTCCTTCAAAATGAAGGAAAGACAAATTTTCAAAGATAAAAGCTAAGGGAGTTTATCACCACTAGACCTCTCTTACAATAAATGTTAAGGTAAATCATTCAAACTAAAACAAAAAGACACTAAATAGGAACAGGAGAAGTATCATACATAAATGCACATGCATGGAATCTATAACAATGGTACTGATGAACCAGTAGAGAATGGACTTGTGGAAAGGGGACATGGGGAAAGGAGAGGGTGGGATGAACTGAGAAAGTATCACTGACAAATACACAATACCATGTGTAAAACAGATAGATAGTGGAAAGTTACTAATAACACAGGGAGTCCAGCCTGGTGTTTTGTGATGACCTAGAGGAGTGGGACAAGGGGCAGGGAGGCAGGCTCAAGAAGGAGGAGATATGTATATATGATAAGACAGATTCATGTTACTGTATAGCAGAAACCAACACTGCTGCTGCTAAGTCACTTCAGTCATGTCCAACTCTGTGTGACCCCACAGACAGCAGCCCACCAGGCTCTCCCGTCCCTGGGATTCTCCAGGCAAGAACACTGGAGTGGGTTGCCATTTCCTATTCCAATGCATGAAAGTAAAAAGCGAAAGTGAAGTCGCTCAGTTGTGTCCAACCCTCAGCGACCCCATGGACTGCAGCCCACCAGGCTCCTCCATCCATGGGATTCTCCAGGTAAGAGTACTGGAGTGGGGTGCCATTGCTTTCTCCAGAAACCAACACACTGTACTCCTATTTTCCACCAATTGAAATAAATAGTAACAAGGAAGCATATAAACATATAGTCTGTCAGTAAAGAGAAATACATAGGTAAATACAAAATTCTGTAATACTGTAATGATGGTGCATAACGCACTTTCTAATACATTAAAAAAGAAGTATGTTAAAAACTAACTAAAAATGTATGTTACTGGACACACAATATAAAAAGACAAATCTGCACAATCAATAGTATAAAGTATTGAGGTGGGAGCAATAAAAGTGCAGAATTTTTGTATGAAATTGAAGTTATCAATTAAAAACAGACTGCTACAACTATGAAGTATTTTAGGGAAGTCCCATGGTAACCACAAAGAAAATACAAAAGATAAACACACATAGAAAAATAGAAAGGAATAAAGCATGTCACTACAAAAAAATAAATCAAAATACATATAAAGACAGCAAGAGATGTTGAGACCAAAAAAAGAAAAATAAGGCAAAACACAACAAAACAGCAACAGCAAAGTCTTCCCTATCAATAACTACTTTAGATATAAATAAATTAAACTCCCTGATCAAGTCAGAGTGGCTAAAAAAAAAATCCCAACTAGATGCTGTCTAAACGAGCCTCAACTGAGATTTAAGGACACATATATGCTTCAAGTAAAATCATGACAGAAGATATCCATGCAAATGGTAACCAGCAGACAAAATAACTTTAAGTCAAAAACTGTTGCAAGAGACACAGAAGGACATTATATAATGATAAAAAGGTCAATTCACCAGGAAGATGTAACAATTATTTATAGACTCAACTTCAGAGCACTTAAATACAAAGCAAACACTGACAGAAATGAGGGGAGAAATACACAGCAACGCAACAACAATAGATTTGACCACCACACTTTCAATAATGGACACAACCCCAACAGAAGATTGAGAAAGACACAAAAGACTTAAACAGCACTATACACTAGATGAAGAGAACTGAAATAGAACATTTTACTCAACAGCAGAATACACATTCTTCTCAAAAGCACACGTATGTCTCCAGGTGACAAAAAGAGTCTTAACAAATAGAAGAATATTAAAACCATACCAAATATCTTATCCAAATTGATGGTATAAAATTATAAATTAATAACAGGAAGAAAAAAATGGAACACTCACATGTATGTGGAAATTAACACAGTCTTGAACAACCAATAGATCAAGAAGGAAATCGAAGAGGAAATTAGAAATATATCTTGTGACAAATTAAAACATATAAAAATGTATGGGACACAGAAATAACAGTACTAAGAGGGGCATTTATAGCAATAAATGCCTGGATTTAAATATATATGTATATAATAATCTAACTATATTTCAAGGAACTAAGAGAAAGAAACCTAAGCCCAAAGCTAGCAGAAAGAAATTAAAGCTAAAAGAATAGTGGAAATAAATGAAATGGAGAATTAAAAAAAAAAATAGAGAAAGTCAACAAATGACTTTTTGCAAAGATCAACCAATGACTTTTTTTTTTTAACCTTGGCTAACTAAAAAAGAGAGAAGACACAAATAAAATTAGAAACGAAAAAGACCATTCAACTGATACCACAGAAATATAAAGGAACATAAAAGACTGTTATAAACAATTACACACCAATAATAACCTAGAGGAAATGAAGAAATCCCTACAAACACAATCTACCAAGACTGAATCATAATGAAACAAAATCTAGGGATATAGGTAACTAGAAAGGAGATTGAATCAGTAACCAAAAACCTGCCAACAAAGAAAAGCCTGGTACCAGATGGCTTTTTTGGTGAATTCCATAAAACATATAAACAACTTATACCCATCCTTCTCAAACTCATCCAAAAACTGAAGAGAGGGAAATGCCTCCTAACTCGTTGTATGAGATCAGCACTACCCTAACACCAAAGCCAGAAAAAGACACTACAATAAAGGGAAATTAAAGGCCAAGAACCCTGGTGAATAAAAATGCAAAAATCCTAAGCAACATATTAGCAAATCAAATTTAAAAGCCTATTAAAAGATCATACACTATGACTAAGTTTGATTTATCCCCAAGATACAAAGATGAGTCAACATATGATAATCAGTGTAATACACCACACAAGACAAAGGATAAAAACACATGATCATCTCTACTGATGCAGAAAAGGCACCTGACAAAATTCATACTCCTTTCATGATAAAAAATCTCAACTCTCTAGGAACAGGAAAATTACCTCAACATTACCTGGTGGCTCAGGGGTAAAGAATGCACTTGCGAAGCAGGAGACATGGGGTCAGTCCCTGGGTTGGGAAGATCCCATGGAGGAGGAAATGGCAACCCATCCCAGTAATCTTGCCCAGAAAATCCCATAGACAAAGGAGCCTGGAGGGCTAGCATTCACAGGGTTGCAAGAGTCAGACATGACTGAGTGACTGAACAATAACAACAAATAATAGCCACATATGAAAAGTCCACAGTTAACATCATACTCAGTGAAAGTCCTCTAAAATTAGGAATAAGGCAAGGATACCCACTCTTGCCTCTTATATTCAACACCATACACTTGTCTCTCGGTATGCTTAGGAAACAGCTTCCAGGACCCCTCCCTCCACAGCTACCAAAATCCAGATGCTCAAGTCCCTTATATAAAAGGCAGAGTATTTGTATATGACCTACACACATTCTTCCATATACTTTTATCATCTCTAGATTATTATTAAGTACTGTAATAGCACAATGTATATAAAAACTACATAAATAGCTCAATGCACAGCAAATTCAACTTTTGCTTTATGAAAATCTGTAATTTTATTTTTAAAATATTCTTAATCTACAACTGATTAAACCCATAGGTGCAAAACCTGCAGATATAGAAGGCTGCTGTACTGAAAGTCCTAGCCAAAGCAATTAGGCAAGAAAAGTAAATACAGATAAGTAAGTGGGACTACTAAATACAAAAATAAGTAAATGGGACTACATCAAATTAAGAAGCTTCTGTACAGCAAAGGAAACAATCAACTGAGTGAAAAGGCAGCATACGGAATGAAAGGAAAGATCTGCAAACCATATATGTGAAAAAGGGTTAACAGCCAAAATATTTCAGAAACTGTTACCACAGCAAAAAAAAAAAAAAACTAATTTTTTTTTTTTGAGTAGATATTTCTCCAAAGATATATAAATAGCCAATGGGTATATGAAAAGATGCTTGACATCACTAATGATTAGGATTAGGAAAATGCCATCAGGAAATTTCGTATCAAAACCACAATGAGGAATCGCTTCATGTGTTACAATGTGTTTATCAAAAACCAATACCAGGACTTCCCTGGTGGTCCAATGGGAATGCCACTGTCTGCCAATGCAGGGAACACAAGTTCTATCCCTGGTCTGGGAAGATTCCACTTGCCACGGGTCAGGGAAGCCCATGTGCCATAACTGCTGAAGCTCCCATGCTCTAGAGCTCACATTCCACAGCAAGAGAAGCCACCACAATGAGAAGCCTGTGCACTGCACTAGTGAGAAGCCCCAGCTTACACAGCTGCAGAAAGTGGCACACAGCAACAAAGACTCAGAGCAGCAAAATAATAAATAAGAAATAAACAATGTTTTAAACTTTATTCTTAAAAAAAAGAAAATAACAAGTAATGACAAGGATGTGAAGAAACTGGAACCCTTGTGCACTGTTAGAGGGACTGTAAAATGGTGCAGAGAACAGTGCAGACATGCCTCAAAAAGTTAAAAATAGAACTACCACATGACCCAGCAATCTCACTTTTAGGTATTTATTCAAAAGAATTGGAATCAGTATCTCAAAGAGATATTTGCAGCATTACTCACAATCAGATCAGATCAGATCAGTCGCTCAGTCACGTCCAACTCTTTGCAACCCCATGAATCGAAGCACGCCAGGCCTCCCTGTCCATCACCAACTCCCGGAGTTCACTCAGACTCACATCCATCGAGTCAGTGATGCCATCCAGCCATCTCATCCTCTGTCATCCCCTTCTCCTCCTGCCCCCAATCCCTCCCAGCATCAGAGTCTTTTCCAATGAGTCAATTCTTCGCATGAGGTGGCCAAAGTACTGGAGTTTCAGCTTTAGCATCATTCCTTCCAAAGAAATCCCAGGGCTGATCTCCTTCAGAACGGACTGGTTGCATCTCCTTGCAGTCCAAGGGACTCGCAAGAGTCTTCTCCAACACCACAGTTCAAAAGCATCAATTCTTCGGCGCTCAGCCTTCTTCACAGTCCAACTCTCACATCCATACATGACCACAGGAAAAACCATAGCCTTGACTAGACGAACCTTTGTTGGCAAAGTAATGTCTCTGCTTTTGAATATGCTATCTAGGTTGATCATAACTTTCCTTCCAAGGAGTAAGCGTCTTTTAATTTCATGGCTACAGTCACCATCTGCAGTGATTTTGGAGCCCCCCAAAATAAAGTCTGACACTGTTTACACTATTTCCCCATCTATTTCCCATGAAGTGATGGGACCGGATGCCATGATCTTCATTTTCTGAATGTTGAGCTTTGAGCCAACTTTTTCATTCTCCACTTTCACCTTCATCAAGAGGCTTTTTAGTTCCTCTTCACTTTCTGCCATAAGGGTGGTGTCAACTGCATATCTGAGGTTATTGATATGTCTCCCGGCAATCTTGATTCCAGCTTGTGTTTCTTCCAGTCCAGTGTTTCTCATGATGTATTCTGCATATAAGTTAAATAAACAGGGTGACAATAGACAGCCTTGATGAACTCCTTTTCCTATTTGGAACCAGTCTGTTGTTCCATGTCCAGTTCTAACTGTTGCTTCCTGACCTGCACACAGATTTCTCAAGAGGCAGATCAAGTGGTCTGGTATTCCCATCTCTTTCAGAATTTTCCACAGTTTATTGTGATGCACACAGTCAAAGGCTTTGGCATAGTCAATAAAGCAGAAATAGATGTTTTTCTGGAACTCTCTTGCTTTTTCCATGATCCAGTGGATGTTGGCAATTTGATCTCTGGTTCCTCTGCCTTTTCTAAAACCAGCTTGAACATCAGGAAGTTCACGGTTCACATACTGCTGAAGCCTGGCTTGGAGAATTTTGAGCATTACTTTACTAGCATGTGAGATGAGTGCAATTGTGCGGTAGTTTGAGCATTCTTTGGCATTGCCTTTCTTTGGGATTGGAATGAAAACTGAGCTGACTGTGGCTCAGACCATGAACACCTTATTGCTAAATTCAGACTTAAATTGAAGAAAATAGGGAAAACCACTAGACCATTCAGGTATGACCTAAATCAAATCCCTTATCATTATACAGTGTAAGTGAGAAATAGATTTAAGGGCCTAGATCGGATAGAGAGAGTGCCTGATGAACTATGGAGTGAGGTTTGTGACATTGTACAGGAGACAGGGATCAAGACCATCCCCATGGAAAAGAAATGCAAAAAAGCAAAATGGCTGTCTGGGGAGGCCTTACAAATAGCTGTGAAAAGAGAAGCGAAAAGCAAAGGAGAAAAGGAAAGATATAAACATCTGAATGCAGAGTTCCAAAGAATAGCAAGAAGAGATAAGAAAGCCTTCTTCAGCGATCAATGCAAAGAAATAGAGGAAAACAACAGAATGGGAAAGACTAGAGATCTCTTCAAGAAAATCAGAGATACCAAAGGAACATTTCATGCAAAGATGGGCTCAATAAACGACAGAAATGGTATGGACCTAACAGAAGCACAAGATACTAAAAAGAGATGGCAAGAATACACAGAACTGTACAAAAAAAGATCTTCACAACCCAGATAAGCACGATGGTGTGATCACTGACCTAGAGCCAGACATCCTGGAATGTGAAGTCAAGTGGGCCTTAGAAAGCATCACTACGAACAAAGCTAGTGGAGGTGATGGAATTCCAGTTGAGCTATTTCAAATCCTGAAAGATGATGCTGTGAAAGTGCTGCACTCAATATGCCAGCAAATTTGGAAAATTACTCACAATAGCCAAGATATGAAAATAACCCAAATGTCCATCAGTATCTAAGTGTATAAAGAAAATGTGCAATATACATTCAATGGAGTATTTTCAACCATAAAAAGGAAGGGAATTCTGTTATATGCTACAACATGGATGCACTTAGAGGACACTATTCTAAATTAGTCACAGAATGAATAATACTGCATGAGTTCAGCTGGGCCAAAATGGCAGAGTAGAAAGACCCTAAGCTCTACTCATCTTAAGAACACACCAAGATCACAATGATCTGCACAACAACCATCAGTGAAAAAGATCAGAAACCCACCAGAAAATTTACAACTAAAGGCATAAAAAAGGAAATGCAACAAGACAGGTAGGGTCTATGGACTTGAAACCTAGTTAAGTCCCATACTCCCAGATGGGTGACTCACAAATGAGAATCATTGCCGAAGTTCTCCCATAGGAGTTAGAGGTCTGTGTCACATATCATGCTCCCCAGCCCCAGGTCTCATACCAAGAAGACAAGCCCCCAGAGAATTTGGCTTTGAAGGCCAGCAGGGCATAATTTCAGGAGCCCCACAGGACTGGGGGAAATAGAGAATTCACCATTAAAGGGCGCAGACAAAATTTCACACACTTCAGGACCCAGGACAAAAGCAGTTATTTGATAGAAGCCTGGACTAGACCTACTTGCTGACCTTGGAGAGTCTCCTAGAGAGGCAGGGGGTGGCTGCAGCTCACATGAGGGATGGCTTTTACCTCATGAATGCTTGTGTTGGCAGGTGCCATTATAAGATCCTCCCTCTAACTCATTAGTACCAAGGCTTGCCCCCACTCCCAACAGCCTGTAGGCACCAGTGCTGGAAGGCCTCTAAGTAACTAACTGGCAAGGAACACAGCCCCACCCAACAGCAGACAGACTGCTAAAAAGACCTCCTGAGCCCACAACAGCTATAAGCACACCTCAAGACATGGCCCTGTCCACCAGAGGACCCAGGACCCAGATCCACCCATCAGCTCCAAAATCTCGTATCCTAACTCCCCTGACTTCCAGGAAGCCTGCTTTAGCCTCTAGAGCAGCCTCACCAACCAGGGGACAGACACTAGATGTAAGAAAACCATAATCCAATAGCCTATAGGTCCAGCCTGCCCACAGCAGTCCAGACCCTGACCAGAGACCAGTTGGACCACCACCCTGCCCACTAGCAGGCCAAGTTCAGGACAGCCCGACCTCATATTCAACTCAGTCAGGAACCAGACCCTCAACGGGTGACCTGACACCACCTCTGGGATCCCTAGGCCCTGCAACCAGACTCCAGGGTTGAATGCTGTCTGCCAGCAGTCCAGCATCAACCCCAGGACCTGGCTTCACCCACCAGTGGGCAAGCAACAGCCCCACAATCTTCTGGATTATGACTCTGTCCAGCAATGAGCCAGTATAAGCTCTGGGGAACCTAGGGATTCCACAAACAGCCACTTCACGACAGTGCCGCTAACCTGCAGCCAGCAGCCTTTCCACGAGGCAGGGTCTAGCAAACTACTGGACTGGGAGCCAACCAACACTATGAGACTGCCCATACAGCCCACAACAACAGAAGGGTCCATGCAGCCCTCACAGGAGGAACTCCTAGAGCACACAGCTTCGGTGATGAGGACTTCATCCCCGGGACGCACAGGAAGTCTTCAACAAAAGGCCACTTCTCCAGGACTGAAAAATGTAGCCAACCTCCCAGATACAAAAAATAAATAAATAAAACATAACTTAGGCAAAATGTGGTGACAGAGGAACGAGATAAAACTCTTGACAAAGGAACAAGATAAAACCAGAAGAACTACTACCTGAATTAGAGGTAAGTAATCTACCCAAGAAGGTGTTCAGGATAGTGATCATAAAAATGATCAGAGAACTCAGAAAAGAATGGATGCACAGAGAGAAGTTAGAAGTTTTTAACAGTTATAAAACATAAAGAACAACCAAACAGCAATGAAAAACATGATAACAGAAATGAAAAATACAGTAAAGACAATCAACAGTAAACTAAACGATAAGAGGAGCAGATTAGCGAGCTATAAGACAGAGTAGGGGAAATCACTGATGCTGAAGAGAAAAAAAGGAAAAAGAATGAAAAGAAATGAGGATAGTTCAAGGGACTTCTGGGACAACATCAAGCACACTAATACTCACATTATAGGGGTCCCAGAAGAGAAAAGGGGCAGAGAATTTATCCAAAAACAGCATAGCTGAAAACTTTGCTAGCCTTGGAAAAGAAACATATATCCAAGTCCACAAGGCACAGAGTTTCATAGGGGATTAACCCAAAGAGGAACACACAAAGACACACAGTAGTTAAAATGACAAAAATTAAAGAAAAAGAGTACTAAAAGCAACAAGGGAAAAGCAACAAACAATGTAAGAGGGAACTCCCATAAAGCTATCAGCTGACTTCTCAGCAGAAACCCTGCAGCCAGGACGGAGTGACACAATATATTGAAGGTAATGAAAAGGAAAAGCCCACAACCAAAAATACTCTACCCAACAAGGCTCCTGTTCAGATGTGATGGAGAGATTAAAAGCTTTACAGATGAGCAAAAGCTAAGAGTTTAGCACATCCAAACCACTTTTACAACAAATGTTAAAGGAATTTCTCCAGGCAAGAAAAGAAAAGGCCACAACTAGAAACATGAAAATCATGAAACGAAAAAGCTCATCAGTAGAGGCAAATATAAAGGTTGGAAATCATCCACACACAAAGCTAGCAGGAGGTTTAAAACATGAAAGCAGTAAAGCCATCTATATTCACAATAAGGAGTTAATCTAGAAAATAACTAGATATATATATACATTATGATATCAAAAAAAGTAACTTTGAGAGAAGGAGTACAAACGCAGAGTTTTAAAACTGCATTTACAATTAAGAGACCAGCAAATTATAACAATCATGGGGGTGTGTGTGTGTATAGCTAGATGAAAACCTCATGATAACCACAAACCAAAAAATTTTAATAGATATACACAAAATGTGTATATCTATTTTGTGTCATCAAATCACACACACAAAAAAAGAAAGTGGGGGAAAGAGCTATAAAAATAACCCCAAACAAGTGACAAAATGGCAGTAAGAACATACACATCAATAACTGTCTTAAATTTAAATGGACTAAATGTTCCAGTCAAAAGAAATAGAATAGCTAAATGGAAAAAAAAACCAAGAACTGTTTACATGCTGTCTACAAGAGACTCACTTCAAATATAAAGACACTCACAGAACGAAAATGAAAGGATGAAAAAAGGCATTCCATGCAAATGGAAATTTAAAGAAAGCTAGGACAGCAATGCTTACACCAGACAAACTGACTTTAAAATAGAGATTATTATAAGAGACAAAGAAGGGCACTACCTAATGATCAAGGGGTCTATCCAACATGAAGATATAATCATTGTAAATATATAAGCACTCAACGTAGGAGAACCTAAATACTTTGAGCAAATATTAAATGATACAAAGGGAAATCAACGGTTACACAGTAATATTAGGGGACTTTAAAACCCCACTGACATTAATGGATAGATCATCTAGATAGAAAATCAATAAGGAAACATTGGCCTTAAATGACACAACAGACCAAAAGCAGGTCACATGTTAGGCTACAAAACAAGCCTTGGTAAATTCAAGAAAACTGAAATTCTACCAAGCATCTCTTTCGACCACATTATGAGACCGGAAATCAACTATGAGGGAAAAAAACTGCAACACAAACATGCGGAGGCTAACAATATGCTACTAAACAATCAACAGATCACTGAAGAAATCAAAAGGAAATAAAGCATCTCAGAAAACAATAAAAATCTCAAATAACAAACCTAACCTTACACCCAAAGCAACTAGAGAAAGAACAAAGCCCAGAGTCAGAAGAAAGAAAGAAATCATAAAGAAAAGAGTAGAAATAAATGAGACGCAAAGAAAATAACAGAAAAGATCCATGAAACTAAAATCTGATTCTTTGACAAGATAAAGCTGATAAACTTTTAGCTAGACTCATCGAGGAAAAAAAGGGAAAGGACACGAATCCATCAAATCAGAAATGAAAAAGGAGACACTACATCTGACACCACAGAAATACAAAGGAGCGTAAGAGACTACTAAAGGCAACCACGCGCCAACAAAATGGAGGACCTGGAAGAGACGAACAAATGTTTAGGAAGGTACAGCTTTCCAAGATGGAACCAGGAAGATGCAGAAATACGAACAAATCAATCACAAGTAATGAAACTGAAACTGTGATTTAAAAGGAATATAAATTGGTACAACCAGTATGGAGAACAGTATGAAGATTCTTAAAAAAAACTAAAGAGAATATCATATGCTCCCAATCACTGCAGATGGTGACTGCAGCCATGAAATTAAAAGACGCTTACTCCTTGGATTATGACCAACCTAGACAGCATATTAAAAAGCAGAGACATTACTTTGTCAACAAGAGTCCATCTAGTCAAGGCTATGGTTTTTCCAGTAGTCATGTATGCATGTGAGAGTGGGACTGTAAAGAAAGCTGAGCGCTGAAGAATTGATGCTTTTGAACTGTGGTGTTGGAGAAGACTCTTGAGAGTCCCTTGGACTGCAAGGAGATCCAACCAGTCCATTCAGAGGGAAATCAGTCCTGAGTGTTCACTGGAAGGACTGATGTTGAAGCTGAAACTCCAATACTTTGGCCACCTGATGTGAAGGGCTGACTCACTTGAAAAGACCCAGATGCTGGGAAAGAATGAGGGCGGGAGGAGAAGGGGATGACGAAGGATGAGATGGTTGGATGGCATCACGGACTCAATTTTCATGAGTTTGGGTGGACTCCAGGAGTTGGCAATGGACAGGGAGGCCTGGCGTGCTGTGGTCCATGGAGTAGCAAAGAGTTGGACAAGACTGAGTGACTAAACTGACTGACTGATGATCCAGCAATCCCACTCCTGGGCATATATCCACAGAAAACCATAATTTGAAAAGATACATGCACCTCACTTTTCACTGCAGCACTATTCACAACAGCTAGGATATGGAAGTGCATATATATACACTATGTACAAAACTGATAACTACTGAGAATCTACTATATAGCTCAGGGAACTCTACTCAGTGCTCTGTGGTGACCTAAATGGGAAGGAAATCCAAAAAAGAGGGGATATATATGTATAGCTGATTTACCTTGCTGTATAGCAGAAACTATTAATAACACAACATTGTAAAGTAACTATACTTCACTAAAGATTAATTACAGGAAAAAAACTAAAAATAGAGTTACCACATGATCCAGCAATCCCACTCTTGGGTATATATCTAAAGAAGATGCAAACTTTAATTCGAAAAAATACACGTAGCCCAATTTTCACAGGAGCCAAGACATGGAAGAAAACCTAAACAGCAATCAACAAATGAATGGCTAGAGATGATGGAGTATATACGCACGGTAGAATATTACTCAGGCATAAAAGAAGAATAAAATAATGCCATTTGCAGCAGCAACATGGATGAACCTAGAGATTATCACACCAAGTGAAGAAGTCAGACAGAGAAAGACAAGTATCATACAGTATCATTTATATGTGGAATCTAAAAAAATGATATAAACAAACTTATTACAAAACAGAAACAGATTCACAGACACAGAAAACAAACTTATAGTTACCAAAGGAGAAAGAGGGGAAGGGAGAGATAAATTAGGAGTCTGGGACTAACAGATACATACTACTATATACAAAACAGCTAAACAAGGACTTACTGTATAGCACAAGTAACAATAACCTATCATGTAAAAGAATCTGGAAAATATATATGTGTATGTGTCATATATGTACATACATATAAAACTGACTCACTTTGGTATACACCTGAAGCTAACACAATATTATAAATCAATTGTATTTCAATTAAAAAAATAAAAAGTAGTTAAGACATGGGAGAGTTAAGGTCCAACATTATCTAATCAGAGTACCAAAATAAAATTCTAAAGAGACCAGAAGCAAGGCCATGTTTAAAAAAAATAATAGTTTCTAAGTATCCTAGTTTTTAATTAAAAAAATAGGAATTCAAAGACAGGGGATGCAAACAGGAAGAAAAGAAATCAATACTTAAATACACTGTAGTGAAAGTATAACACTTAAGAAAAAGAGAATCTTAAAAAAAGAGGGAGAGAAAAGACACCAACATACTGGCAGATGACTTCTGAACAGAAGCAATGGTGATACGTAGACAATGGAAAGCAACTCAGAACTGGAGACTGAGCAAGGCTATCTTTCAAGAAACGGGCAAAATACATTTCTACATTTAAAAAAAAGTTTATGACAATTATCACCAAAAGATATCTATAAACAAAAGGGAAAATGACCTCCAAAGGAAAACCTGAGATGGAAAAGAAATGGCAAAGGAACAGTCATTTTAAAGTATGTGGCTGATTCTAAACAACCTAAGATTTAGAGGAGGAGGGGAGGGAGAGGAGGAGGAGAGTTAATAATAGCATTGAGGTCAGAAGGAAGATGATAGAAGGCAAAGACATTTTTTTTCTCACAATGGATGGTCCTGCATACCCACTCTGGAAACCAATGGTATGGACTATACATACACAGATGTTCAGTTACAGCAGACAGCAATGTTGGCTACAATCATTTCAACAGGCTTCTTAAAGAAAGTTTGGGACAACAAAGGTTTCTTTGAGCAAAGGTTCAGGAATCAGATGAGCATGGCATACCCTGTTCTTCCTCTAATTATCTCATATCATCATGAATGTCCTTTTAAAATCTCTGAGACAAACAAAACAAAAACCTGAAGAAGCAATAGCGTGAGCACAGCAACGGTAGAAGACATCAGAGATTGCTTATGACCTTGGGCAGGTCACTCCACTGAGGGCTTTGTAGTATGTTCCCTTCCCACTGTTACTAATATATTCTGATGACAAAGGAAAAAATTCAAACGGGGAATATTATAGGACTGCTCTCCTATATATTACTGCCAGTCATTGTGCTGGCACTGGAGATACACAACAAAGGAGACAAAGTAAATCAGCAATTAGAAGGCAATATGATAGGTCCCGTGACACGTGATGTACGCACATGGTACTGGTAAAACCCAACACAGTGGCAAAAGCATGCTTCTCTCCTGCCTTTTCACATAATTAACAGTTATTCCCATTAGGCAAACTACTGACATCCACCTTAGTAGTACCATACGGTCACCATACTGAATTTCGGATTTTTGAAAACAATCATCATCAAGAGTTTTGTTATTAAAGTTTCAAGATAAATTTATCCAAAGTCCATTTTACAAGACCCCAAGAAGAAATCAAGTTAATTTCCTTCGTACTGATCAAAATTTCACAACAGAAAGCTAGCTGGGACACTTTGGATCCATAGCAATCAGCAAAATTAGTTTTCCTAAAACATGAAAAAAAATTGTTTCCTAAAACATATTTCAGGAAAATTGTTTAGAAAATTTGTGTAGAAAAACTGTTTCTTAAAACATGAAAAAAAAAATTGTTTCATTTAAAAGCACAAAAGAGTAATGGCAATAAATTCTCTATATCCATGCTGCAATTATCCAAGTATAATCTAACAGAGGTAAAATAAGGAAATATCCATTCAAATACCCATTCTCTTTGTGGATTTATTTACAACCTAAAATCAAACACAGTTTGCATAAATTAATTCTACGATACACAACATATGTTTTCTACTTCACTAGGAAGTATTCATTGCCTTTAAAGTTAATCATCAGTTGTTCTATTGTATTTAGCCATTTGAGGCCTATTAACAATGCACATACAAACCCTTCATCTAAGAAAATACTTCTGAAAAAACACACAGAATGTTCTCAAAGAAAAGCAATTCTTTCTCATTCTACTATACACGAGTAGTAAAGAGGAGAATATTTACTACTAATGTTAACAGTGCTGTAACATCAGTCTTCTGAATTGTTTTTTATATAATATTGTTTACTTATATACCCTCAATATATATTAGTGAAAGGCAGATACTACATATTCCCAAAGATAACAAATCCATTCATGTATAACTAAAATGTTTATAACAAGTGCAAATGATAATAAAATTCAAAGGTTCTTGAACTATTTTGTTTAAATTATTTTTAGCAATCATAAAAAGGTGTTTAGTTATGTCCTTAATATTCCAAAAGGCTTACCAGCATTTGATAGTCACGCGAATGTAAATTTTTCACAATCTTTTTTTTTTAATGTCAATTTCACTTAAAACAGCTACAAACAAATGCTCATTTTGATTACCATACTGGTATTTGTATATTAGCTAACAAGTAGATTGTTGCTTTATCTCACTGATGAGAAGTAAGCAAGAATGAGTAATGACATTTACCACCAACCAGAGAATAGACAGAGACACGAATGGTGATTCAATAGCCATCACTGGTGATCCTGCTGATTAAAAACCTATAGCACCTATAAAACAATTCAGCCATATTTACACACAGCTTTCTACTGTACATTATTTCTTTGGGACTCTATTTAACTTCCTTCTTAAGTTCCTTGAGGGGAGAGGCCTTGTCTTAAATGTTAATACTACCTCCGCATCCCTTGTAGCTCAAAAACAAAACTGAGTGCATACTTGCTGATAAATTAACAGCTATAGTACAACAGATACTTTCCATGGCAATCAGGAGAAAGTCAGGATGTGGGTAAAGGCAGCCTAAGAGAGTAGAGTTACGCCCAATGGAACCAATAACAAGGGACAAGATCATAAAAGCAACTTAGAAAAACCATGTCCAGAAACAGAGCAGATGAGTTTACATAGCATATTCACTTTCAGAAGCAAAATGCAGTACACTGCTACTGCTTAACTGAACTCCCCCCTTTCTCTGGTTTACATGTGATGCTGCATTTTGTACTATTCCCTGACAGATATTTGTATAATGCTATCTCATGTCTGTATAAAGCAGACACCAGACTCTGGAAGAAGCTGTTCTAGTCACAGTCCAAAAGAAAATAAGAACAATGTATTTTTCCACCTATCTCAGGTTAAAAACACAGTGTTTTGCTCATAAAAGCAAAGGTCATCATTTGCCTACTTTTCATTCATACTGAATGACACTATTTTTTGAAGATTTTCTATTAGAAAAATCCTGTACCACCTTGGCTTTAAAACTAGCTTTAACCCAATTTTGGGTCTTTTCCTGTCATCTTCTTCAATCTCCCAACCAAAATTATGTATCAATTATATTTTTAAAAACAGGCTTTTAAAAAACAGTTATGTTGTAAACTAAGTTATAATTTACGGTGTCAGCAGCTTTGCACTGTATCTTTACCATTTGAAATGCAGGACACTAAACAGCACATAAGCATACTCTGAAATTTCCTGGATCTTCGACAGTCTCTTACCAGAATTTCGTCTCCCTTCTATCAAGTTTCTGCGTTCCTCTACGCTCCAAGATTAAATAAACTGTTTATACACCTCCCTCCAACACTCTGGCGGTGAGTTTGTATGTTTTCTCTCTTGCATCTTTTGTCTAAGAATGCCAAAGCCCTTCATTATTTTATTTTACCAACCCTATGAAGCCTCTCCAACCAAGAGCTGGAGAGTCATGGAGTTGACTTGACAGAGATTGGACAGCAGGCCAAAACTTAGTACCCCTCTAAGGGGTACTCAAAACCGGTCAGAAACATCAGCCAAGGCCCTCTTTACAGGTCATGAGGGCTTTAAACAAACAAAAGAAAAAAAATTATTTTTTTTAAACCCTTTGCCACAAAAGAACTCATGCATTCACACACAATTGTACTTTTCAGAACATGGAAATACAACTGATTTGGTTCTTTCGGTTTTCAGAAGTTTAAACACTGGGGACAACGGCAGTGAGATGAAAACTCCCGAGGGCAATTTGATCAAAGGCACAGAAAATCCTTCCTTCAAAGAAATGCACCTTGTGACACTCCAAGGAGGAGGAGAGGTATTTAAAGTAAAACCTGCCCTGAATTATTACCACTGACTTGAGGAAGAGAAGTAAAAAGCCATTGGCTTCACTGGGCTTTTAAACATTTTGCCGTCACCCTGGGACCACAGAAGCGGGTGGTGAAATTCTTCCACTCATTTCTATGGAAGAGTATCATACAGCAGTATAAACTCACACCCCAACACACACACACACACACACACACACACACACACACACACAAACACACATCCGTCTCTACTCCCCTTCTCGTCCCTTCCATTCCCGACCGTTCCCCTTTGGTGCCCAAGACCCAACTGTGGACCTAATGTGATAAAAAGCAAAGTCATGGGCAATGCAGGGGGGTGGGGTGCAAAGGACCGAAAGAGCCAGAAAAGCAAGGGGAGAAGAGGCAGTCGGCCGGCTCGTCTGTGATCATAAAGCACACATTCGGGTGGGGAATACGGAATGCCGAGTGGAAATAAAGCCCGCCGGGATGCCCACTCTGCCATCTCCTTGTGCCTCTCTGCCCTCCATCACCCCCATCCTTCTCCCGGAGGATCACCTCCGCGGGGAGGGCGCCACCGACGGCGCCCCCCAACCCTCACCCTTCAGAGCAAAGCAGCGAAATGGGGCTGGAAAGGAGGACAGGGGCTGAGCCGGGGGGCGAGGGTCACGCCGGGCTCCGGGTGGAGACCCTGCGGCGGGTGGCCGCCCTGAGGACCCCGGGCGGCCCACGCGGAAGGTGAGGCGGCGGTCGGGGGGCAGCGCCCGGCCCCACCGCTGCCGGGGAGGCTCCGGCTACTCACGTTCTCCGTGTCCCGCTCGTTCACCGTCGGCAATGGCGTCCGGGCCGACATTTTGTGCGGGCGGCGGGGTCGGGCCGGGGTCTCGCGGGCCGGGCCGGGCCCGGGCTTGCTGCGGGCCCCGGGGGCGAGAGGCAGGGGTTGCGGCCGCTTTGCGCGAAGCCGGGGCCGGGCCGGGGAGAGCGGCTCCCGCAGGCCGCGGGCGGTGCAACAAGCGGCCGCGGCGGGGGAACGGGGGGGACAGAGGACGCGGAGGAAGAGGAGGGGGAGCCGTTTCCCGCGGCGGCGCCGCCGGGGGGACGCGGGCCGGGGCGAGGGAGGGCTCCGGGCGAGGGCGGTTGCCCGGCGCGGGCCGGGCGGCGAGGCCGGCGGGACGCGACGCCGAGGCTGGGAGGCGGGGCGGGAGCCGGAGAGGGGCGGTGAGGGGGGGGGCGGGGTCCGGGCCCCGCTAGGCTCTCCGGGCCATGGCCGAAGGCGAAGCGGCGCCGCAAATCACTGCCTGACTCGTCCCGCCGAGCGCGGCCGGGAGCCGGGAGCCGCGGCCCTGACAGCACCGCCCGCGCCGCGCCCCCACGCCCCGCCTCAGGTGAGCGGCGCCGCCCGGCCGAGCCGCAGCCACGCGCCCGGGGCCCAGCGCGGCGGCGCCCCCGCGCCCCCGGCGCGTCAGCCCAGACTCAGAGTCCCGCGCGGTCTCCGCCGCCGCCGCCGCCGCCGCGCCTGAACCGGGAGGTGCGGCCCGAGCCGGCTGCGCGAGGAGCGGCGGGCGCGGCACGCTGCGCCCAGAGGCACTTGGCGGCCGCCGCCGGGTGGGCGGGCGCCAGCCGAGGGGGGCCTCTCCATTCATTCCCTCATTAGGGATGCGGGGCCGCCTCCTCCTCCTCCTTCCGCGCTCCATCGCCCGTCTGTCCCCGTGTTTATTTTTGTTTCTCGCCCCCACCCGCGGAGTACGGTAGTCTTTCAGAGCTTCTGGTGGATTTAATTTTTGATTAGTGTTTGGGTTTTGCCGGGGCGGAGGGGGTGGGGAGGTGAGAGGGCGCTGATGCAATTGAGTGGTCCTTTTTTGTCCGTTTCATTGCGGGGGTGGGGGGAGAATGGGCATGATCCTACGCTGGATCCTATCTGCTATCTCGGGACTTCTCCTATTCTTAAATTCATCGCCTCCTTCGCCGTTCTCCAGCTTTCTCGGTTTCTGTCCTCCCCCCAGCCCTCTCGGTCCCCCTCTCCCGGGAGCCGTTGGGTTCAGGGTCACCCTAATAGTTGGGAAGAGGGCATAAAATCGCCCCTAAAAGCGCCAGCAGCCTCGGAGGCGGTGCTGCGGACTCTGTGCGATGGGCTCCGGCCAGACGGCTCGCCGATGTGCCGGGACAGGATGGCCTCCTAGGGAACTCGGCCGGCGGAAGAGGTCGCCAGGCGCCCACCGCGGCACCCCCGGAGTGGCTGAGACCCGGGAGTCAGGACGTCTACTCTGGCTGATCGTCACTTCCTGGGACGCAAGGAAGTGTCACTTAGGCGAGCTTGTTTAGGGAGGGCGGAGAGCTGGCTCTGATTTGTCCTGTCCTACCTCCTCCAGGTGGTTTTATCACCCTGCCACCCACCTGCCACGTCTTACATCCTGCAGACCCACCTCTGTAACGCGTTACCCAGGGCCCATTAGCCCCTAAAAAGCAATGCTGCTTCTATCTAATTTGAAAGCTTACATTTTGCACACTCAGCCTCTAGGACAAAAACCATACCATTTCCCTATTCCTCGTCTTTCCAGTATGTCTTTTTCACATTCTTTCATGACTGGAAGATAAAAGGAGCAGGAGATAGAAGGGGATAAATCCAGTTTTTTGAGCTACTTTCTCAAACCCAATGGGAATCTTAAGATGATGGGAAATCCCTCCTTTCTCCTGAAGTTCATCCATTTGCACCAGATGGTTTTTACCCTGACTCATTAAAGGTTGTTTCTGAAAACTTAACACTTGACCCTTAAAACATGGTACAAAAGACTTAAAAATACCAGGCACGGAGGTCCTCTGAGGAAAAAAATCTCACCCAGCATATAAATTTGCTTCTAGACCATCAACTATGTATTTGTTTCTTTAACATTTTATTTGTAGACACATCTCAATTTCACAAAGCCAGTAAAAAAGTCACAAGATCCCTTAGGTGTTCATCACCATTCCTCAAACAGAATTCAGGCTTCAGAACTACAAGGCTGCATACTAAAAAATGGTGTACAACTGGGAATGCCAAGCTTTCTCAGTCCTTCTGCAGAGGTCCTGAATCATCAAGATGTACTGAAGTTGCCAAGATAGAAGCTTGTACTTTTCTGATCAACTACAGCCACGATGCAGCCACTCAAGAGTACCTTATGTGGCAATAGTACCCTGTTACTGCTACTGCTAAGTCACTTCAGTCGTGTCCGACTCTGTGCAACCCCATAGACCTGTTAACCTGAGAGGAAACAAGCATCTGTGAAAGTGTGTTCAACCCCATTGGATTATGAATCAGTCCTTGAACTGGTAGCTTGGATGTTGTTTTTTCAGTGTCCACTCACATGTTATCTATCCGTGTGGTGACCCAGACAGGCATATTTCTTCCCATTTTACAAAATTCCACTCAACTGGCTTATTCAAAATCATGGATGCACCAGGTTAATGGTGTACAGAAAAAAAGATAACTGGAATATATGGTACAGTCCAATCTTGCAGTGGTCATAAGATCAACAGCCCTCCCCTGACCCTATAAGGTCATTATACATCTGAGATATGATACGTCTGGCCTAATAGCTTCTAAAATTTTGACGTACACATTCAAAGTCTTGGGTAATATTCCATTGTATGTATATGCTACATCTTCCTTCCAATGGACTATTACTCAGCCATAAAAAGGAATGAGATTGAGCCATTCATAGAGACATGGATGGACCTGGAGTCTGTCATACAGAGTGAAGTAAGTCAGAAAGAGAAAAACAAATATCATTTATTAATGAATGCATGTGTAATCTGGGAAAATGGTGCAGATGAACCTAGGCGCAGGAATGGAGATGCAGATGTGGAGAACGGATGTGTGAACAAGGGTGGGAGGATGAATTGGGAGACTGGGATGGACATATGTGCATTTCTTGTGTGCTGCTTAGTGGGAACGTGCTGTATGGTGCAGGGAACTCAGCTTGGTGCTGTGTAATGACCTAGGTGGGTGGGGTGGAGAGAGGGAGGTTCAAGAGGAAAGGGATATATGTATATATGTGGCTGATTCACTTCATTGTACAGCAGAAATTAACACAACAGTGTAAACAACTGTACTTCAATAAAAAATTTTTTTACATTAAAAAACTGTTTTAAAAGTCTTCAGTAAATCCCTTAGCTATATTTGCTACACTGTGCTCACATGTTGAAACTTACTGAATATTACATACTATAATGAGGGATACTTATTTTTTTAATCAACCCATAAAGGTGGCTGTATAGCAGTGGAACTACTTTCAAAGACAGTTGTTACTAGATGGATAACTCCAATCCGTAATTATGGTTAACAAAATAGACTAGAAACAATTCTATCCAAAAATGGCATTCAAACAATCCTATTCATACCCACAGTTTTAGGCTTGGTACATAAATTTCACTTTACTAGGGTTAGAAAAAAGTCATTGTGTCTTTTAAAAGACATCACTTTCCTGACAAAAGTCTGTATAGTCAAAGCTATGGTTTTTCCAATAGTCATGTACAGATGTGAGAGTTGGACCATCAAGAAAGCTGAGCACCATAGAACTGATGTTTTTGAACTGTGGTGTTGGATAAGACTCTTGAGAGTCCCTTGGACTGCAAGGAGATCAAACCAGTCAATCCTAAAGGAAATCAGTCCTGAATATTCATTGAAAGAACTGATGCTGAAGCTGAAGCTCCAATACTTTGTCCACCTGATGCAAAGAACCAACTCATTGGAAAAGACCCTGATGCTGGGAAAGACTGAAGGCAGGAGGAGAGGGGATGACAGAGGATGAGATGGTTGGATGATATCACTAACTCAATGGACATGAGTTTGAGGAAACTCCCAGTGATAGTGTTGGACAGAGAAGCCTGGTGTGCTGCAGTCCATGGGGTCACAAAGAGTTGGTCATGACTTAGTGACTGAAAAACAACTACAAAATTGAGTGTATACTACAATGTGAGCTCACCCCTCCTTAAAATGGCATGAGGCAGTACTGTGATTGAATGAAAACTCTTTAGCCATAGTCCTTAATAGTGAGACTGCTCATAAGCAAATTTTTGTGTGTCACATGTATAGCTTCTTGTGCTAGTGACTATGAAGAAATAACCAAAGGAATATCTTAAGGCTTTTAGTAATTTTCCTTAGGATTATTAACTAAATGGGGCATGTTTAATGTAGAGATTTCTAACCTCTAAGGTGTTAGGATAATACAGGTTTCAGAAAAAAATTGGAACAATGCAAAGACAGAAGAAAAATTTAAAATATATATGAGGTGCTAAACCCACACTGAAATGTGCTGAATGAGCACTGTCTTCCAGCAGCTCTATGGAGCAGAATTCTCTAGAACTACATTGTTGTATACAGCAGGTACTAACTACAGGCAGCTACTGAGCTCTTGACTGGTTGCTCCTGTGACTGAGGAACTAACTTTTTCATTTGATATCACTTCAAATCATTTGAAAACTGATATTTGAATCAGTTATTGGAACATTTTAAATTATGTTGGGTAAAACTTGGGTAAATGAATCTATCTTTGCAACTATAGATATTCTTAAATCTAAATACAGATTTAGATAAATTTAGAAAATTTATCATCTGGATTGAGATGTGCTTGAATATAAAATGCATGCTGATTTTTAAATACTTAGGGAAAAAGTGTAAGGTATCACTTTAATAGATTTTATATTGATTATATATCAAAACCATAATATATTGACATGGGTTAAATAAAATACATTATTAAAATTAATTTCAGCTGTTTCTTTTTACTTTTTCAAACGTGGATACTGAAAAACATAAAATTATGTATGTGACTTAAATCATATTGGTCAGCATTTCTCCATAAAGTAAAAAATGAGAATAAAGAGATTTAATTGCTGAAGAATCAAAGGCCTTGATTAGAAGTTGTTAATAATTTGTTCTTTGACTCAACAAACACTTACAAAGTGCTGCTCTACCACATGCCAAGCACTGAACTGCTCAAAGGATGTATTCTTCAACTAATAGTTACTGGCAGTTAGCATTATAATATTCTTTTTACAGAGCTAAATAAAAAACATGGTGAATTCATACAAATGTTCACAGATAATAGTCATTTATGACCAATTTATCAAATGTGACAGATGCAGCAGAACTTATAACAAATTCAGAAAACTGTACATTTTTTATCATGTGCTTTAAATGTATCCAGTGTCTGATAGACTTGACCAATCAATCAGTAACTGTTTGTTGAGGGCATACTTTGTTTCAATAGGCTACAAAGCTGTCTCCAATCTCTCATTTAACCCACAACAAGGAAACTACAAGATGGGAGGTTTTGTAAAGCACCCAAGAGTTATCCCAGCTAAAGAGAAACATGGTTAGTTCCTTTCATAAAATAAACTGGATCCTGATTGCTCTCCTATGGTTAACAAAGTAAGTTTTTATTGCATGTCAACAATCACGACTCAAAATGGTGAATCACTGAAATGGAAAAGGGTCTCAAAAGATATATTTTATCTTATAAACTGTCTTTGTTATTTAGGTTGGGCCACTCTGCACATTGCAAACACAATTACTGTCAAGGTGACATTTACTCTCCTTCCGCTCCCCACAAGGACTCTAGGCTCAGCAATATTTCACTGTTTGGAATTCCCCACATGTGGCATATTGCTTTATTCCTCTGCACCTTTGTCATCTGTTCTCGCTTTTTGGAATATTCTCCCCTCTTTTCTGCCTGATGGAATTCAAGTTGAATTTTAAAAACCATCTTTTGGAAGGCTTCCCTGACATACTTACTCCTCCCCATACCACAGAGTTAATTAATCTCCCCCAGGCCCACTATCTCCGGGCTTTCCTGGTGGCTCAGATGGTAAAGAATCTGCCTACAATGCAGGAGACTTGGGCTTGATCCCTGGGTCAGGAAGATCCCCTGGAGAAGGGAATGGCAACCCACTCCAGTATTCTTGCCTGGAGAATCCCATGGACAGAGGAGCCTGGCAGCCTACAGTCCATGGGATCGCAATGAGTCAGACATGACCGAGTGTCACCCACTGTCTATACCTTGCCCAGTCTTCTACTGTTGGTCCGTTTGAGCTGTGTGTACCTGACTGGTCCCCCAACCAACTGTGAGCTGAGTCAAGGAGGGGAAAATGTCCTATTTAACTTTTCACCCAACGCCTAGCAGCAGTACCTAGAAATTAGTAGATACTCAATTTCCTAAATGACTTTTACTGAGTTGTCTCCTGTTGTAAATTTTCCAGAACTTCCACATTCTTCTGAGTTTCTTTTTTTTTTTTTATTTTGTTTTATTTTTAAACTTTACAATATTGTATTGGTTTTGCCAAACATCAAAATGAATCCGCCACAGATATACATGTATTACATGGAAATTGAAAAGATGTTACAGCAGAATGGTTCAAGTTTACAACCAGGGACTTCAGGGATACCCAAGAGTTCACACAGTATACAAAATATCTTCCTAAATAAATGTTACTGATTGCGTAGCAAAGAGACTGTTCTATCTCCTGTAGAGCAGTTGCTTAAAGCAGTGCTGCTAATTTTACTATTTTGTGATTTTACTGTAATCATTCATTTTTATCCATACAGAAGAGTTGCTGCTCACTGATATTTCAATAAAACAGTCTTTTAAATGAGTATCTTCATAAACCAAGGTGTACTAACAGTAAGTCTTAGGAGGAAGTACTTAAAGGTAGGCTGAAAAATTAAAAGTGGAATAACACAATGACAGAGTGCTGAAAGCAATAAAGCTGGCAAATCAACTCCAGGGAGGAGTCATCAGCGATCAGGTGGCTCTTTCTAAGCAAAAACAGCAGACTGAGCACCACAGCATCACTTGGCAGTGCAAACTGGAAGAGCGAAATGACTACTGGAGATGAGTGATGCAAGAGTCTTTAGCATCATCAAAAAAAAACAAAAAACAAAAAAAAAAACATGAAAATCGGCCTTAATAGCATCATCTTCAAGTCAAGGGACATTGGTTACGTATAGACTCATACAAGTGTGGATACACCCAAACTGTTGTACTTTTCAAACTGTAGTTTTGTAATGTCACATAGGAAGCTAAACAATCTTTCAAAGTCTTAAGGTAGCCACCCAAAAACAAGAGTTTGGTCATCTTTCACTTGGCCTTTACAACTACAAACTGACACATAATGTAATTCAACATCCATTTAAGCAACCTGTAATTTGATTAGCTGACTTCATGGATAGTACACTGGATGAACGGTTCCTTTAAATTCTTATACTTATTTTCTGAGTATAAAAATATCAGTTCTGTAGCTTCTTTCCATAAACTCTACTTAATTTACTCAATCCTTTCCAACTGTTTTTGCCATATTAAATGTTACATTACTTACACTTTGATGATTTTCTTTCCTTCCTACTTAAATATGGACACCACTTGTTATTTCGCTTTTCTTTCATTCATTCATTCATTAAAAAATACTGAGCCCCGCTAATGCCAGGCACTATATCAAGCTCTTCAGAAAGAGCAGTAGATAAAATACACAAAAGACCCCATCCACAGGAAGTTAACATCTGGCTAGGCACTTTCAGTGTCTACACAGTTCAAAAGCAGAGGCTTCCATAAACAAATAACATTTTCTGAAACTATGCATTGGTTGTTTTGCGCTTTTAACAAACATAAGCTCCCAGGTCTAATTTATTTTTTTAAGTAATGAATTTCAGTAGTTAGATCTTTTCTTCAATCCAAAGGTAATTGCTTTCTCTCTTAATACTTTGGCCTTTCTCCAGTAAGCTTTTGTATAAACGGCTTCAACTGGTTCCACGAGTAGCGTGGGTACTTTAAAATCATAATAAAGATGCCTTCATGACCAGGTGGCTTGTATTTGATCTACATTTTGTAATGTTATCCTTTATTATCTTGACACCAGCATGTTTACCACATTTCATCATTAGGGACTGCTTTATCTTCAATCACTGGTAGTTCGTTTTTTTCCTTTTTCTATTAGCCCCAGATAAAGTGTCAGTATTTTAGTTCAGCAAGAATCATATAATAGACAGGAATCTGCATTTATAACCATTTTAGCAGAATTTTTTTCAGATAAAGAAATGGTTTTGGAAATCTCCTGTCAGTCCTAAGAAATAAAGCCCCACTACTCATTTTAATGAAACATTCTATTTTCCTATGCAGTTCTTACAGTAATGATGATAAGGAGGCTCTGTGGGCGTTTTTTTCCAGCGCCTAGAATATGGGGATAACTCAACAGTGATTGGAGAAATGAATCATCAGTTTTATAACTTCTCTGAATTTAAACATATGTTTTCAGATCCTAGATTTCTTTCAGACAACCTTGGTATATTGCCACTCATACATGAAGGAACCAGTTTAGGTTTCCCTCAATCTTTTCAAACTATCTCTTCATAGTCACCCCTTAGGCCCTTCCATCGCTTAATAGGTCAGTTGCCAAGGATCCAGATGAAATTTTACCACTCTTTGCCAGTATCTTTCTTTTCTAGTTCTAAAACAAGTATCCGAATTCTTAAAGTTAGAAATGCCTCTTTTTAAAGGCATCACAGCCATGAAATATGCATCTTAGAAGACTACCATGGCTAGAATCCAAGTTTACTTTTATGTGAAAAAAATGTATTTCCTTTGTAATATTTTCAGTCATTCTTGCTGCCTTCTTATCTCATATTAAATCTTAATTCCACCTTAACACCATGCTACAAATCCATTGCACGTTTCTGAGTGTTTAATGTCTACTATCTGTGCTATACACGCTAAGAGGAGATATACCAAAGTCTGACACTGACATGTTAAAAATAATTTTTACATGAATATAGCAAGGCTTACGTAGCATAAGTAGAGTTGATAATTCCAAGTGGTCACTCTGAAGAAGTCTGTAGTGCTGTGATGTCACACATTAGGAACCCCTCTTTTGTAATTGCCTCTGGAGCCTGTGACACAAGCTATTGTGTATTCTCAGTGGTGGTAAGTCGTCGTCTTTCAATGGTTTATTTTAATGAAGAGTCATTCAGAACAAACTCCATGGCATAGTATGGGTGATTCAATTGGATAATCTCACATTTGATCAAACATTAGAAATGTAATGTTTGCAAAATATTTCTTGTAGTCTTCAAGCTGGATCATGTTTTAAAGAAGTGTTGAAAGCGTTGAAAGATAACAGCCTCTTTGGAATAAGTATAGAAGCTTTAAAAGTGACTATTTTAAGACGTGTTCTCATTGTTTTATCATTGTTTTCAGAATCACTTCTGCTTGTGGTTAAGTGGCTCATAAAGTTAAGGAACATGAACACTTGATAGAATGACGTGAGAAGTTGAATAACAAATACAGTGTTAATTGCTAAGTGCCCAATGGGTACGAGAGGCAGTGTTTACAGATGGCCAAGAAACATATGAAAAGGTACTCAGCACCACTAACCATCAGAGAAATGCACATCAAAATCACAAGATATCACCTCACACCTGTTAGGATGATCAAAATTATCAAAAGACAAGAAATTATCAAAAGACAAGAAATCACAAGTGCTGGTGAGGATATGGAGAAGAGGAAACCCTGTGCACTGTTGGTGAAAATGTAAATTTGGTGACTATTATGGAAAACAGTATGGAGATACCCCATAAAATCAAAAACAGAACTACTGCATGATCCAGCAATTTCACTTCTGTATGTATATCAGGAGAAAGTGAAAACACTAATTGACATATATATATATATATATATATATATATGTGTGTGTGTGTATATATATATAATACACTGAAGTGAAGTGAATTTGCTCAGTCGTGTCCGACTCTGCGACCCTGTGGACTGTAGCTTACCAGGCTCCTCAGTCTATGGAATTTTCCAGGCAAGAGTACTAGAGTGGGTTGCCATTTCCTTCTCCAGGAGATCTTCCCAACCCAGGGATCGAACCCAGGTGTCCCGCATTGCAGGCAGATGATTTACCGTCTGAGCCACCAGGGAAGCCAATATAATACACCGCTGCTGCTACTGCTGTTGCTAAGTCGCTTCAGTCGTGTCCGACTCTGTGCGACCCCATAGACGGTAGACCACCAGGCTCCCCTGTCCTTGGGATTCTCCAGGCAAGAACACTGGAATGGGTTGCCATTTCCTTCTCCAATGCATGAAAGTGAGAAGTGAAAGTGAAGTCGCTCAGTAGTGTTAGACTCCTAGCGACCCCATGGACTGCAGCCCACCAGGCTCCTCTGTCCATGGGATTTTCCAGGCAAGAGTACTGGAGTGGGGTGCCATTGCCTTCTCCGAATATAATACACTACCATGTGTAAAATAGATAGATTATGGAAGCTGCTATAAAGCACAGGAAGCTCAGCTTAGTGCTCTGTGATGACCTAGAGGGGTGGGGTGGGTTGGGAGGGAGGTCCAAAAGAGAAGGGATATATGTATACATATAGCTGATTTACTTAATTGTATAGCAGAAACTAATACAACATTGTAAAGCAATTATATTCGAATAAAAATTATATGTACCCCCATATTTATTGCAGCAGTATTTACAATAGCCAAAACATGAAAACAATCTAAGTGTCCACCAATGGATGAATGGATAAAGAAACTGTGGGAATATATATATATAATGCAATATTATCTAGCCATTAAAAAGAATGGAAACTTGCCATTTGCAATAACATGAACGGACCTTGAGGGCATTATGTTACGTGAAAAAAGTCAGACAGAGAAAGACAAATACCATATGATCTCACTTACATGTGAAATCTTAAAAAAGAAAAAACTTCACATACACAGAGAACAGATTGATTGTTGCCAGAGGCGAGGGGTGACAGAGGGCAAAGTAGATAAAAGTGGTCAAAAGTTACAAACTCCCAGCTAAAACTAAATAAGTCATGGGAAAGTAAGTACAGCATGGTGACTGTAGTCAATAACACTACATTAATAATATGATAATCACATATATCCTAGTTACTAAGAGAGTAGATCTTAAAAATTTTTTGTAACTCTGTAAAGTGATAGATGTTAATGAGATTTATTGTGGTTATCATTTCCCAATGTATACAAATATCGTATTATTATGGTATATACCTGAAACTAATATTATATGTCAACTATATCTCAATAAAAATAGAATAAGCCAATGTTTTTGTGTATTTTCTAAACTTGTTTCTTTGCGTTATCTCATGTAATCCACACTGAAAGTCTGATAAGCAGACAAAAATTCTTAGTTTATTCCCCAAAGGAGAAACCAAGTCTCCAAAGGTGAAATGACTGCCTGGTAGCACACATTTCACAACAAACATCTGAAAACCTGGATCCTCCAGCCCCAAATCAAGGCCTCTTTTCATTCATTTCTGAGTCTCTTGCTTGTATACCCAGGCATCTTCCTGAGGATTGCTGACTCCCACACCCATCTCCCTCATTTCCCTTCCATTATACTCACCCTAAAAACCACTGTTAGCCTTCTGAAAATGAGAACATCAGTGCAGCTGAGACATGGAGGTGAGTGTTAGGGACAGGAATATATGTGAATCCTGAGTTTACCTTCTTACACATAAAGTAAAAGCAAGTCTGGCCCTACAGGCAGGATCCAGGCCAAAACTATATTATGTAGCTTCTTTGATGTTCTTATATGGACATCAGATTAGAATGAAAACCAAGAGCAAACAAGAATTAGGAAAGAAGTAATGAAAAGATGTAACTTACAGCCTGGAGAGTATGTGTGTGTGTATAAGGGGGTGTGATTATGGAAAGGACAGTTCAGTTCGGTTCAGTCTCTCAATCATGTCCAGCTCTTTGCGACCCCATGGACTGCAGCACATATATCCTAGTTACAGGCTTCACTGTCCATCACCAACTCCCAGAACCTCCTCAAACTCATCTCCATCGAGTCGGCGATGCCATCCAATCATCTCATCTTCTGTTGTCCCCTTCTCCTCCTGCCTTCAATCTTTTTCAGCATCAGGGTCTTTTCTAATGAGTCAGCTCTTCACATCAGATGGCCAAAGTATTGGAGTTTCAGCTTCAGCATCAGTCCTTCCAATAAATATTCAGGAGTAATTTCCATTGGTCTTCCAATGTGGCTCAGTTGGTAAAGAATCCACCTGCACTCAGGATACCTGGGTTTGATCCCTGGGTTGGGAAGATCCCTTGGAGAAGGGAAAGGCTACCCAATTCAGTATTCTGGCCCGGAGAATTCCATGGACTGTATAGGCCAAGGGATCACAAAGAGTCAAACACAACTGAGTGACTTTCACTCACTCCTTCAGGATTGGCTATTTTTATCTCCTTGCAGTCCAAGGGACTCTCAAGAGTCTTCTCCAACACCACAGTTCAAAAGCATCAATTCTTCGTCATTCAGCTTTCTATATAGTCCAACTCTCACATCCATACATGACCACTGGAAAAACCATAGCCTTGACTAGACAGACTTTTGTCAGCAAAGTAATATCTCTGCTTTGTAATATGCTGTCTAGGTTGGTCATAGCTTTTCTTCCAAGGAGCATGCATCTTTTAATTTCATGGCTGCAGTCACCATCTGCAGTGATTTTGGAGTCCAAGAAAATAAAGTCTGTCATTCTTTCCTCATCTATTTGCCATGAAGTGATGGGATGGGAGGCCATGATCTTAGTTTTTTAATGTTGAATTTTAAGCCTATGTGTAGAGATGGAGAAAGAGGAGTTGCCTGGGCGAGGGTTGTGAGAGAGCTTGTGGACTAATTACATAGTTAAAGGCATTAGATTTTTTTTAAATTTTATTTTATCTCAGAGTATACTTGATTTACAATATTGTGTTAGTTTCAGGTGTACAGTAAAGTGATTCAGTTATACGAACCCAAGTGTTCTGCATTGCACGCAGATTCTTTACTGTCTGAACCACCAGGGAAGCTGTATACATATACATATAACCATTCTTTTTCAGATTCTTTTCCCATAGGTTATTACAGAATATCAAGTAGAGTTCCCTGTGCTATACAGTAGGTCTTTGTTGATTATCTTGTTGATTTATCTATTTTATACATAGTAGTCTATATACAGTAGTATGTGCTGTGCTGTGCTTAGTCACTCAGTCATGTCTAACTCTGCAACCCCATGGGTTGTAGCCTGCCAGGCTCCTCTGTCCATGGGGATTCTCCAGGAAAGAATACTGGAATGTGTTGCCGTGTCCTCCTCCAGGGGATTTTCCCAACCTAGGAATCAAACCAGGTCTCCTGCATTGCAGGTGGATTCTTTACCAGCTGAGCTACCAGGGAAACCCAGCGGTGTGTATATGTTAATCCCAAACTCCTAATTTATCCTCCCCCACCATCTTTCTGCTTTGGTAACTGTAAGTTTATTTTCAAAGCCTGTGAGATCTTTACTGTCAGTGGGAGTAGGCAACTATCAAGTGTAAATAACTCCAAGTGTATTCAATTGGTACACACTTATGAAAAGACAGGCTCCCACAGGGCAAAGGTTGTGGATATGAACTCCTGTCTAGCAGTTACAGTAGGTGGATGTTTGAGAAAATGTCTGGAACTGGTACAATGAAGAAAGGGCAGGCAGGGTGGGCTGACTCTCAGAAGACTGAGGAAACTTTCAGTCCTCTTTGTCAATTGAACTAAAAGATATAAATTGCCAGAAGTACGAATAACAATAACTTTCATGTAGACTGGGCTGGCTTTGCGGGCACACAACCCTGCAGTCACACAGGGCCCTACTCATGAGGACCTGGGCTTGAACCTGAGCTTAAGTTAATCCTTTGCTCCCACCACCTTGAAATTCTGAATAATTTTTAAATGAGGGACTTGCCCTGAGCCCACAATTCATGCAGCCAGTCCTTCTTGCCAAATTATTTTGAGGATTAAACAAATTAATACATGTAAGATACATTAAATAGTTCTAAACACCATAACTGCCTCTCAGTAATGTTATTTATTGTTTCTTCTTTCTCTTCTTTTAATTGAATGACTCTTTAAATTCTATAGTGCTTTACATTATTATCATTATTATTATTATTAATTACTATTATTAGCTATGCTCCTGGAATACGGGAAAACCAGGCAATGACCTCAGTCCAGCAAGTGTCACTAAATTCATAACCACCTTCCTCAAAGGATAAGCCATAAATGGAAGACTGGGTGTGTCCTAATGCCAGTGTCAGACTAAATGACCATCTATCCAGCCCAGGAAAGTAAATGTGGGCCATTTCTAGTAAGCAAACCACAACAGCAACAAAACAACCAGCCATCAGGAAGTGAGAGCTCCCATCGTGTGCCTTGTATACTAGAATCTGCAGAAATAGAAGGCTTCTATTATTTAACAACCTACTGAACACCCGGCAGTTTCCATTTATTGTTTTGTTTAATCTCCACAGGAGATTTGTCCAGATTTGCGACTTGTCCAGAGTCATGCACGCCATTACAGAATATGTCAGACTCCACTGTGCCCAGATGCCAGCAGAAGGAATTGTCCCTACTTTCAAGGAGCTCATACTTGAGTCAGTTAGACCAAGACCCCTACTCTCATCTCCACTCACCCAGATCTACCACCAGGATCTGAACACACACACACGCCACAAAATGAAAAGCAATTATAAAGGAAAATAACTGCATAGGAAGATAGTATGCAAGGCACCTGTTAGGGCCATGAGGAAACAGCTAAGTGGGTCAGAGTTACATGGGGCTTATTAAAAATGTCTTTCTGGGGAGCAGAGCTTTAAGCTGCATTTTAAAAGACAAAAAGACCAATATACGAGAAGAGGTGTGAATCAGGCATTCTGTGAAGAGCAAGTGATGGGCAGCAGCACGGAGACAAGAATGAGCATGCTGGGGACAGGAGATGACAAGCAGATTTGTTGGACAGCCACAGAGTTTTCAGCAGTCCGGAAAAATCATTCATGTGCAAAAATATTTAAGGACTCAACTCTGTGCGCTTATACGTGAAAGTCAGTCTTTCCCTGAATAGAACCACGAGCTTCTACTGAGCCAGCTTTAAAATAATGCTGGGAACCGTCGCTTGCTCTTTTTAATTCCTTAACAGTTTTGTCCCAGGGGGACCGTTCAATCCTCCTTGTCTTTGGGCTGCTCTGAATTCTAACAGAACTCACTCCCTTGGGTCTATTAGACCCAAAAATAGAAAAATCACAAAACTCTCTCTTTCCCTGAGTAAATACAATTTCAATTTAAAATTGAAATGTATTATTGTGTGTTTTCTGACATTCTTTCCCCAAATAAGACCACAACTATTTGTACTGCAAGACTATTTTGCAGTTCGACATGTGGAAACTCATTTCACTAAGATAGCTTCATGCATTACTGAAGAAATGTTTGCTTTGCTCTGCTGCCTGTTATTTTTATAGACCATTTCTTCGTGATAGCAAGAACTTTAAATGATAAACAATACATGAACACTGTCCTGACTCCCCAGAATCTCCTCTGGGGAAAAAGCAGGGTCTGGATGTTAAGCCATACCAGATGGATGGAATGATCAGAACTCTCGGTCTGATTTCTGGTTTCAGTGTGCCACACTGAATGTATGATCCTGTTCAGTTACACAGATAATGTAACTGTGTAGCTGTTTGTTCCCTGGGTCTCAGTTTTGCTACCTATTAAATGGAGAGAGCCATTTCCACTTCATAATAAATGCTTCTAAAATATGTTCAAAGCCCTAGTGAGGTACAATAGAAAAATCACACACACACACCCAAACATGCACACATAGGCTTTAAAGTACTGACTCCCTTCTATTTATGGTAAAAATTCAAAATCTCCATGACGTCATGTTCCCAGAATAGAGCACTCCTCATCCACCTCAGCCTCTCAGAAGACGACCAAAGTGCCACTGGAAATCATACTCACGGAGACGAGGCCCGGTTCTGAGGGAGGTGTTCACTGCTCTGGTCTTTGCATCACTCTCCTAGGCTTCTGAACTCATGTCTTATTGCTCTAGAACAGTGCTTTTCAAACGAATTACACTCAAGAGCCAGGTTTCCCTCTCCCCCCGTTGTAGCCACGTGTTCTGGAAAACAAACTCACTCAGAAGGACGATGCGGATAGTGGAGTGCAGTTTATTACACCGGCGGGCCCAAAGCAGAGTCTCCTCTTGGCAAAGGACCCCGACCAGTTTTTGTGAAAACCTTATATACCCTAAGTGTAAGTGCCCAAACCCACCTCCCCCAATTCCCTGAAACTAGTCTGAACTAAGGAAAAAGAAAGATACAATCAAAGTTAACCCGTGATTCATAGGCCTTAAGCCTAGGAAGTTAACAGTGGACAATTATCAATAGGCCTGTGGTCACACCCCAATAAACTTAATAGAATGTATGATTCTATTCGGTTACACAGATAACTAGGGTATTTTTTTAGGCAACGGAGAGCCCTGGGGTTCTTCCTTCCAGGGGCCTGGTTTTCCAGTTGGTATGTCATTTCCATAGATACTGGGCACAGTCCGGCCCAAGATGGAATCCTGCTTTCAAGATAGGACCTGTTCTGTTTCCTCCTTCACCCCAATTTCAAATCTGTCCCAGCTGACACTTTTGTAAAAATACATGTTATTCATAGAAATACTAATATTTAAAATTAGACACACACAATAAAAGGTTAAATATTATTAGACCCCACAGACATAAAATCACTGTAAAATTCTAGATGTTTCTAAGCATTCTCAACATGTACTTAGCGTGTTGCTGAGAGACGATGAACACTTCTGGATGTGGCACTGGTGAAGGGAACGACTGTGTTTTGAGGAGCACTGCTCTAAAGCACCCTCCTGAGAACTCAAATATTGCCTGCCATATCAGTAAATAAAGAGTGTTGTGGCCATCAAGCCATCACATTGCAGCTGGCCCTCTGCCCTGAGGGAACTCAGGATGGAAGCAGGATTTACCCCCCACCTGGCAGTCAGCCATGGCAGCCACCTCCCAACAGTGTACCCAGAGGAGAATCAGGATGAGAAAACACAGGATCCCGGCTGCTCCATAGCTGAGCATAGCTCATAGCTCATAGCATAGCTCATAGCATAGCTCATATGCTCCATAGCATATCAAACGTATGATTTCAGTGAGTCCAGACTTTGTGTCTTCCATTATGTAGAAAAGTGCTGAATTCTTTTAACTTGAATTACCAGGTTTTATTAACAGTAATCCTTTGATGCACTGACTACCTGGTCTTTCACTGCAGAAACTTCTATATATCCTAACATCCCTCCTTGCCTCTTCAGGATAGCTTTCTCAGCATTATCTGAGATGCTGTGTCCTGGGCTTGAAGTCCTCAGAAAGTGCACCATATAGAACATAACTCTCAACTTTAGGTTGTGCTTTTTTTTTCAGTTGGCATTCCCAAACTCTCTTTCCTCTCCTCTCTCCTGTGCCCTCCCAGAAACTCTTCTTAACACTGAAGCATGACTATGCACAGAGGAGTTTTCAGTTAGTACTGGGAGGTAGAGCATCTTCTCAGCTTTTGTCTCCATTTCAAGTGCAGAGATACATCTGAGTCATTCCTTAATTAAACAGCTATTACCGAGCTCAAGCTCACTCTGCTTGCTGCACGAGAGGCCAATAAATCCGAGGGACAAAGTGTTGAGGCAAGGAATATAACATTATTCATAAAGCCAGCTGACTGAGACTAATGTCTCAAATTAACTCTCTTCCCAGGATCTGGATGCCAGGTTCTTTTATGGATCAGAGATGTGGGGAGGTGAGAAAACAAAGTAAAAACTCATTTAATCTTGCAAGTATCTCCTAGAATGGCAAGCATCATGCAAGGAATGTGTTAATTTCTTCCTTCTTGCCATCTACAGCAGAACAGGGTTCTGAACAAAGGCACTTTAGCTTAACAGTCAGGCAGAGGGGCTGGATTCTCAGAGGCAGGCCTTTATGTGTGATTATAATAACAAAAGTGGACAAAGAAAAAGATCAAGCATGGAAGAGTAAAAATTGACTCTTCCTTATTACACAGCCTTCTTGGAAAGAAAGCTAAATATTCTAGGCTTGCCCAAACAACTCCAAAGTCACATGCCATTTCTGGGCTACCTTGGGGATTCCTGAGACATGCCATGAAGGTGCTTAGTCACAGTCTAAAGCTAGATCTTTCACGTCCTAATTCCTGACCCAGAGTCAGAGGGGCCCAAGAGAGTCAGGCTCTGAAGAAGTCCTCCTCCTTCCTACGCTTTGTATTAATGACCTCTGCCACCTTTGGTGGGCTTCCCTAGTGGCTCAGACGGTACAGTGTCTGCCTACAGTGTGGGAGACCTGGGTTCGATCCCTGGGGCAGGAAGATCCTCTGGAGAAGGAAATGGCAACCCACTCCAGTACTCTTGCCTGGAAAATCCCATGGATGGAGGAGCGTAGTAAGCTACAGTCCATGGGGTCGCAAAGAGTCGGACACGACTGAGCGACTTCACTTTACTTTCACTTTCCTCATAGCTCAGTTGTTACAAAATCCACCTGCAATGCAGCAGACCCTGGTTTGATTCCTGGGTTGGGAAGATCCACTGGAGAAGGGATAGACTACCCACTTCAGTATTCTTGGGCTTCCCTTGTGGCTCAGCTGGAAAAGAATGCGCCTGCAATGCGGGAGACCTAGGTTTGATCCCTGGGTTGGGAAGACCACCTGGAGAAGGGAACAGCTACCCACTCCAGTATTCTGGCCTTTGGTAATTACCTCTTCTCCAAAAAAAAAAAAAAAAAGATTTTTCCCATCAGCCATTCTTATCCTCTGGCAGCATTTTTCTCTAATGACCACATTCCTGTGATATCAGATAATCATAAAAAAAAAGAACTGCCAATGGGTATCAGTCTTTATGACTGTAAGATGAAAAGACCAAGCCCACCCCACCATGACATCATGACAGGAGGTTGCCCACTCTTTACTCTTGCTTCTGATAGAGTTGCAATTAAATGAACGGTTGTTTATCTAGAGTTCTGAGACAGAGGAAGATCCAAAAACTCCCTGAAAAGATATGAGAAAGTATGTGTGCTTGTGACTTTTTCTATAAGATGAAGCCTTCGTGTTAATCAGATTACAAGAGTTGCATTTAAAAAAGTTAAAACCTCTAACTTAAGCAATCGTAAATGATTTTCTACAGTATTAACCTCAAGCCTTATATAATATTTCCTCTCCATCTAGACACCGTATTTTCCAAAGTACAAGTTGTGATCTGTACTATGAATCACTATGGACATTAAAAAATGAATTAAAATGAATGAAATAATCACCAGTCATAATCATCACCAGCCTCACATGTATTCAGGGTCTGTACTATTTCATGACACTTTTATCATGTATGTGTATGAGATCTTGTAAAATATATTTCTTACACAGTAGGGCCAACATGGGTTGAAAGTTGCAGATGTAGAGATTTAGTCCTCAGACTTGCATATATATAAGAATCATCTGGGCAGTGACTTAAAATGCATATTCCCAGACCCTTTCCACACAAGACCTGCTTACTAGAAATCTGCTGGTGGGCAAGCACCTCAGGTGACCTTAATAGAGGTAGATTATGAGCTTACGGTAACTATTACAATGCTGATAAGAGTTGATTGGAAATTCCTTAGGGTGATTTGTTCTATAGTTAGGTGGTTTGAAAGAAGAACCATAGTGTATATGCTGCTGCTGCTGCTGCTAAGTCGCTTCAGTCATGTCCGACTCTGTGTGACCCCATAGACAGCAGCCCACTAGGCTGCCCTGTCCCTGGGATTCTCCAGGCAAGAGCACTGGAGTGGGTTGCCATTTCCTTCTCCAATGCATGAAAGTGAAAAGTGAAAGTGAAGTCGCTCAGTAGTGTCCGACTCCTAGCGACCCCATGGACTGCAGCCTACCAGGCTCCTCTGTCCATGGGATTTTCCAGGCAAGAGTACTGGAGTGGGGTGCCATTGTATTGGGTTGCAAAAAGTTCGTTTGAGTTTTTCCATAAGATAGTATGGAAAACCTGAACGAACTTTTTGGCCAGCCCAACAGAACCACAGGCTCATTTCTGTGTCTTAGACGTGTCTTAGACATGGGGGAGGAGGGATCACAGATGGTCCTTTCAGCCGCAGCACCTGGGAGTGTGAGGGGAAAGCAACCTCTTGCCCCCTTGTCTCCAGGAACTTCGCAGCAGCAAGATGAAAGCCCATCCCCTTGATCTGTCAGTACAAGTTCAGTAAAGCACTTGCAAGATCTAATTCTCAGAACTTCATGTGAAGTAGAAATCAAGTATGGTTAACATAGGTTTAGAGATGAAGAAATAACATGTAGAAAAACTCACTCGTAACCTCTGGGCCACTTATCTACATGCTTCCATCATTATCTCTCTGCTCCTGATTCCCCAAATGACACTCCCACCAAGGTCATTCATTTCTGACCTAGCTCCAAGGAAATTTAAGTATATTTCTACTTAAAAGCCTTAATCTCAAATGGGCTTGAAACCAAAGTTTGCGTCTTTGTTCCTCAGCATGGCTTCTCTTTCAGACTTTGCATTTTGTTTCAGTACCCCATCCCAAGACCTCAGGTTTCTCTCCAGCTTATTCCTACATACACCTTTCACACATAATACACATTGTTTGTATTATAATTATGCATAGGCTCCTCTATTGACCCTACTGAATTCAAGTTTCTAGAGGGCAGGAACTGTGATTTATTCTTTTATAAATGCCCTATCAGCATAAGTCCATCCTCCATTTCCATAGAGATAGAGGGTGGAGGGCACACACAGTAAGCCCTGCCTTGAGCATTTCCACCTCCTCTTCCTTGCTGCTTGTTCAGGTTGCCAAGTAAGGCTCTGGTTACCCCACTGACTGCAACAACTAAATGCTGCTTAATTCTTGAGACTTAATCCAAATGTCACCATTTGCAATTCTTGTATTTCCATTAAGAAATATTTGCCTGGAGGGAAGATAAACTAGGAATTTGGGGTTAATATATACATACACTACTATAGAAAATAGATAAACAATAAGGATCTACTGTACAACACAGGGAACTATATTCAATATCTTTTCCTAACTTATAATGGAAAAGAACCCCCAAAAAGAATAGATATATATAGATAACTGAATCACTTTGCTGTACACTTGAAGCTAACACAGCATCATAAATTAACTATTCATCAATCTTTTTTTAAAAAGAATAGGCTGAATGACAGAGGAAAAAAGAAATATTTTCCTGGGATGGAGTTGAGATGTGTAGGACTTCTACTTACGTCATTGGATAACAAAGTAACACAATTTGAAAGTACTTAAAATTTAAGCAGGGCTTCCCTAATAGCTAAGTTGGTAAAGAATCTGCCTGCAATGCAGGAGACCCCAGTTTGATTCCTATGTTGGGAAGATCCACTGGAGAAGGAATAGGCTACCCACTCCAGTATTCTGGCCTGGAGAATTTCTTGCATGACTTTGCAGGATGTCTTGATACCTAGCAACTACTCTGATATATCAATCCGTCCACAGACTGAAGAATAGTATGTCAATCAATCACATGTTAGGTCAGGCTCTGGCACACTATTTCAAGGCGTAATTTTTCAAGATCTTAAAATCAAGTTGAGAGAATTGTCTATGAAATTAGAAACATATTGGAGGGTCCTGACATTGTATAACTGGCTATAAATTTCAGAGATAGTTACACAGTTATAAGATTAATATGTGCACGAATGACTGAAGGAAGGCTGCTTGTAGGTGGGCCTGGGATTGAATTCTGAAGGATGAAAAGAGTTTACAAAGATAGAAGGGGGAAATCACAAAGTAGAGGGCTTCCCAGGTGTCTCAGTGGTAAAGAATCTGCCTGCCAATGCAGGAGACACAAGTTCAATCTCTGGGTTGGGAAGATCTCCTGGAGGAAGAAATGGCAACCCACTCCAGAATTCTTGCCTGGAAAATCCCATGGACAGAGGAACATGGTGGACTACAGTCCATGGCGTAGCAAAGAGTTGGACATAACTGAGTGACAGAGAAAGCACACAAAAGGCATAAACAAGGTAAGCTTGAGTCCAGCACGTATGGAAGTTCAGTTCAGTTCAGTTGCTCAGTTGTGTCTTACTCTTTGCTACCCCATGGACTGCAGCATGCCAGGCTTCCCTGTCCATCACCAATTCCTGGAGTTTACTCAAACTCATGTCCATTGAGTACCATCCAACCATCTCATTCTCTGTTGTCCCCTTCTCCTCCTGCCCTTAATCTTTCCCAGCATCAGGGTCTTTTCCAATGAGTCAGCTCTTCACATCAGGTAGCCAAAGTACTGGAGTTTCGGCATCAGCATCAGTCCTTCCAATGAATATTCAGGAATGATTTCCTTTAGGATGGACTAGTTGGATCTCCTTGCAGTCCAAGGGACTCTCAAGAGTCTTCTCCAACACCACACTTCAAAAGCATTAATTCTTTGGTGCTCATCTCTCTTTATAGTCCAACTCTCACATCCATACATGACTACTGGAAAAACCATAGCTTTGACTAGACAGACTTTTGTTGGCAAAGTAATGTCTCTGCTTTTTAATATGCTGTCTGGATTGGTCATAACTTTTCTTCCAAGGAGCAAGCGTCTTTTCATTTCCTGGCTGCAGTCACCATCTGCAGTGGTTTTGGAGCCCCCAAAAATAAAGTCTATCATTGTTTCCATTGTCTCCCCATCTATTTGCCATGACATGATGGGACCAGATGCCATGATCTTAGTTTTCTGAATGTTGAGTTTTAAGGGAGCTTTTTCACCCTCCTCTTTCACTTTCATCAAGAGGCTCTTTAGTTTTTCTTCACTTTCTGTCATAAGGGTGGTGTCATCTGCATATCTGAGGTTATTGATATTTCTTCTGGCAATCTTGATTCCAGCTTGTGCTTCATCCAGCCCAGTGTTTCTCATGATGTACTCTGCATATAAGTTAAATAAGCAGGGTGACAATATACAGCCTTGAAGTACTGCTTTCCCAATTTGGAACCAGTGCATTGTTCCATGTTCAGTTCTAACTGTTGCTTCTTGACCTGCATACAGATTTCCAGTGGTCTGGTATTCCCATCTCTTGAAGAATTTTCCACAGTTTGTTGTGATCCACACAGTCAAAAGCTTTGGTGTAGTCAATAAAGCAGAAGTAGATGTTTTTCTGGAACTCTCTTGCTTTTTCAATGATCTAACGGATGTTGGCCTTTTGATCAGATGTGTGGAAGATGAGGGGAGAAGGCAGTGGCAACCCACTCCAGTATTCTTGCCTGGAAAATCCCATGGATGGAGGAGCCTGGTAGGCTGTAGTCCATGGGGCTCTGGGAGTCAGACATAACTGAGCAACTTCACTTTCACTTTTCACTTTCATGCATTAGAGAAGGAGATATCAATCCACTCCAGTATTCTTGCCTGGAGAATCCCAGGGACGGGGGAGCCTGGTGGGCTGCGGTCTATGGGGTCACACAGAGTCGGACATGACTGAAGCGACTTAGCAGCAGCAGCAGCAGCAGCAGCATGGAAGGTAAGTAAGAAAATCAGCTTGTCTGAAGATAGGAGTTTATATTTGGGAATAAAAGGCACTTTAGTTTGTATGTTTACGTCAGCCTGGAACATCGAAGTCTTGAAATGATGAATGGACTTTGAATTTAATCAAATAGGGAACAAAGAGCAAACTCCTTTCAAGGAAGTGATTGCAAGAGCACAGGTGTAAGTATCTGTCATTGGTGCATATGATGATGGGGAAGATGAGAATGATGGGGTGTTGAGGGGATGGAAGCTTTGCCATAATCTATATGGGAGACAGTGAGAGGCTAGGCAGCAGTAGAGGCAGACGCATGGAGGGAAAAAAAGAGGAAGGAATCTGAGTTGTTGAAAAGACTTAATTCAGTCTACAAGTATTTACTGAATGCCTACTGAGTGCAAGAGCTTCTGCTATGCTCTAAGATATTAATGGCAAACAAAGTGCACGTGGCCCTACTCGCCCAGAGTGTGCCTCCTAGTCAGGGAGGTGGACAATTCGAGAAGCAGACGATCACGGTACAGCATTACAAGATTCTGGTGGGAAGACAGAGGAATCACGTCCATGAGCACGTACAGAATGACTCCCAACCCTAAGGGGCAAAAAGTCAGGGAAGACATCTAAATAAAATAACACTTGAAGTGCGAAGGTAATCACAACCCACTCCGGTATTCTTGCCTGGAGAATCCCATGGACAGAGGAGCCTGGTGGGCTACAGTCCATGGGTCACAAAGAGTCAGACACGACTGAAGCGACTGAGCACATAGAAAGTGAAAGTGAAGTTGCTCAGTCCTGTCCGACCTCTTTGTGACCCCATGGACTGTAGCTTGCCAGGTTCCTCCATCCATGGAATTCTCCAGGCAAAAATACTGGACTGGGTTGCCATTTTCTTCTCCAGGGGATCTTCCCAACCCAGCGATCAAACTCAGGTCTCCTATATTGCAGGCAGATTCTTTACCTTCTGAGCCATCAGGGAATCCCTTTCCTTTAATACTGACTGGTTGGATGTCCTTGCAGCCCAAGGAACTCTCAAGAGTCTTCTCTAACTAAGAAGCTCAGGGGCCACTAGAATTGATGATGGCCTCATTCTTTAATAAAGGGAATATACAGGAAGGGAGGGCTTTCCAGGTGGTGCTAGTGGTAAAGAACCCACCTGCCAATACTGGAGACTGTCACAGGATTTATTACAGTGTCTTGTAACTATGGATTTTCTGTTAATCTCACCTATTGAACCGCATGTGTCTTAGGGGTTGTGATCGTGTCATTTTGGTATAGTAGCTTCTAGTCTAGTACATGGCACAAAAAAGACAGCACATGTAAATAATAAATTAGTAAATATGTGATAACAAGATAGAGCCTTTGAGTCGGAAAAAAGGACCCTGATCTTGCTGTTAAAGAGCTACTGGCAGAAGCAATCTCGCATGTGTCCAAAGTGTGAACAGCAATAGCCTGTGCAAGAACCCAGTGCAATCAGAGAAACCCTCAACTTGCAAACCTTTATGGCTTTCTGGGTGGAAGACCTCAGAGAGCAATTGTTTCCACTTGTCACTTCAAACACACACACACACACAAAATGTCACCAGATTCCCAGGGCCCAGTGCTGTTGACAAGCCCCATAATGAAGACTTCCTCTCCTACCTATGAGGTCCAAAGACGGAACAGTTAAGAAAGGAACGTGGCCTTGCTTTTCTCTATGCTCTTACATAACGTTTTCTGGCATTTCCTATCACGAGATTTTAGTCCAAGGTCACAGGAGGGAGATTGCTGGATGCAGAATTCAGGTTTTCTACCCCCAGAGCAGCTGATTCTAACATTCTTCAAAATGAGCTCCAAGCTTACCTCCTGCAAGAAGCATTTGAAGGCCTGCTGCACAATCACATTAAAATGCCCTCCACCTTGTTCTCTGCAAAGTGCAGGCTTCTATAATAACATTTATTACTGTGGTCAGAAGAGGGACTGACTGGTCTGTTTTCCTCTCCCAAGCTAGGAGCAGTGGAAAGCCAGAACACTGTCTCATATCCAAAGCCCAGGACTGGGCTGCACAGACTTTACATCATTTCTCTCCCTGTTCTTTCCTGGGGGGCATGGGGTGGGGTGTAAATATCCTAGGAGGTCCCTCCTCCTTCTACTGGTCTACATTTTTGGTGAAATCCATGATTGGATGTCCCACTGCTGCTGGTAGCAGAAACATTTTCATGTCATATTTCCATGTTAAGATAAAGACAAATAAGGAAGATGGGCTTCCCAGGTGGTACAATAGTAAAGAATCTGCCTGCCAACAGAGGAAGCCAATATTTGGTTTCCTTTAATCATCAGGCAGCTTCCTGGATGGCTCAGACAGTAAAGAATCTGCCTGCAATGCGGGAGACCTGGGTTTGACCCCTGGGCTGGGAAGATGCCCTGGAGAAGGAAATGGCAACCCACTCCAATATTCTTGGCTGAAGAATTCCAGAGACAGAGGAGTCTGGTGGGCTACAGTCTGTGGGGTTGCAAAAGAGCTGGACGTGACTTAGCGACTAAACAACAACAAATGAGGAAGATCGCCTAAATAAACTCCAAGAGCCCCTGCAGCTCCAAAAATCTAAAATGTCATTTGATGCCACCTTCCTTTCTCTCTCCTGCGCCAAGCCCTGCTTCTACACAAGAGAAGCCACAGGAGAGAACACAGAGCTGCCCTCAGCTCCACAGACATCTGAAGGCTGATGTTATAAATGCTCCCTGGGACCTCCTAACAGCTGGGAGGGCTGAACTGCTGTCAGTTCAGAGACAGGCCAGCTGCTATCCTGGGATGAAGGATCACGGGCAGAAGATGCTCAAACAACTGTTATAGATTTTACCGACTTAGGAGAGACTAGAATCGAAATGATAATTGGTGAAGACATCTTAGAGGTCACTAGTGAATAGGAGAAAGCTCTCTGACTTTCTATAATAGCAGTCTCTGCCTGAGTGGGATAATAACCTTGAGGAGGGTGGCTTGAAAGATGAATTCATATGGGGAGAACGTCTGGGAACGCCTCTAAATAGCAGCTTCTAGCTTTTTAGAAACAGTGCTGTAATGAGAGTGAATGTTTCTCTTCAAAAGGCTCTTTGCTACCCCATTAAGGTAGCCAAATAGCTGTACCCCCATTTCATCAAGAAATAAACCTCCTAAATTAACAAATAAGCCCAAGTCATTAGTGGGTATTTTCAATAATGAACATATGTTTCTTAGCAGAGTAGAGAGGTTCTAGAAGGTAGTTTCTCCTTCCTGATTGCAAGTGACCTTAAAGGCACTCTTAAATAATAAATGTCCATTAAATAGTCTTGAAATAATTGCATTTAAACCAATATTATGATCCTATATAACCACATGTGACATCATAACGGAGCAAGAAAAAAGTGCTCTGTATTGCAGATATTAGCCAATAACAGAGGCGGTTTTGTGAGAAGGATTAACTTTCAGGGCATCAAAAGACCCCAAGTGTTCCCAAAATATGGCATCCCTACCCTGCGGCATCAATCTCTTCTTCTCCCATCAAAAGAACTAGAAACCAGATCATACCTGTGAGAAAGCTGTTCAAAATGTCACTCTTAAATGGCAGGTATGTGACTCAGCAGAGACTTTATCTAGCCTCCATCACAAATGCAAGTTTTTCCAATTACCTTGGAAGATAGAGAAAATCTGCTAATATTTATCAACACCCTAGCGAATCAAGGAAGTGAGCTGTAGAAATACAGGATATCGTTTTATATTGATACGTCTGTTAGTAGATTTTCTTTGCACATTACTTATGTTTATCATCAATATGACCTGAGTTTTTATGTACACATCCAAGCGTTCCAATGCAGTGATAAAAAACTAGACAGAGAAGCAGTCCACTTTTTCAGGTCTAGATTCCAAATCAAGACAGAGAGAGAGAGAAACTTTCTTCTCAAAATTAAAAATTCTAATAAACATTCTTGGTATTCAGTAGGAGCGTTCTTATACTTCTCCGGAAAAACAAGAAAGTAAAATCTTTAGGGAGAAACCATGTATGTCGTGACACTATAGAAAGTCCTGCAAAGGATTCAAAGTGAAGAACCTGTGGCAAGTATAACCAAACAAGAACACTATTATAAATACACCAGTGGCCTTGGCGATGGGCTAGGTGGGCACAGACTACGTGATGCTAGATGAAACCCTACCTTAAAGGATTAGGGCTAGGGCAAACGTGCCCGTGAGCTCCTGCTATGCATTCTGAGATAAAGATGCACTATATGCAAAGAGTACATGTCCTTTGAAAGAAAATCTGTCCCTTGCTTTCATAAGGATGGTCTTCCCACCTTGGTCAGTAATTCTTAAACTTCTGATACAGTTAGAGAAGGTGGGATGATCAGGCAGGGGTCAAGTCAAGAAAAGACGTCAGTAGCTTTTCCTTTCATATTTTCAAGTTATCCCCACCTCAGCCCTACACACTTACAGGAGTCCGGAACACTTTGTGGACTTGGACTTATTAGTATTGACTCTAATTTCAAGGCAGGGGCTCCCCGAAATGGCAGTGAAACATCGATACCCAATAATATGTCCAACATTACTTGAAAGACAGGAGGAATGAGTGGAATTTAGACTGTGTCAGAGACCGAGCTGATGGAAGAAAAGAACGGGAAAGTCCCCATCCTCCAATCCCCAGGGGTGTGCCTCCAACATTCCTCACAAAGGAAAGGGAGGGAGTGGGCAGCACCTCCCAGAAGCACTGCTCCTCCCAAATGGGTGGAAGTCCCTATGGAAGTGTTAGTCTATGTTGGAAGTAGCTAAAATGATGTGACCACTCAACAGAATAGCAGGCTCTTTTTATACATTGGTACAATTTGACAAGTCTGCGAGGTAACTTTTCTACATTTTTTAAATTGACTTTTTTAAAAATAATTTTTTTTGGAGTATAGTTGCTTTACAATGTTGTGTTAGGTTTCTGTTGTACAGCAAAGTGAATCAGCTATGTGTGTGTGTGTGTGTGTGTGTGTGTATTCCCTCTTTTTTAGATTTCATTCCCATTTAGGTCACCACAGAGCACTGAGAAGGTTCCCTGAGCTATCCAGTAGGTTCTCATTAGTTATCCATTTTATACATGTTAATGTATATATATCAATCCCAATCTTCTAATTCATCTCACCTTTGCTTTTCTTTCTACAAACTATGGCTGATGAAATGGTTGAAATCCATGTGGTCGTGGTCACCAGGCATGGAGATAACCTCGGACTACCCACTCCAGTGTTCTTGCCTGGAGAATCCCAGGGACGGGGGAGCCTGGTGGGCTGCCATCTCTGGGGTCACACAGAGTCGGAAATGACTGAAGCAACTTAGCAGCAGCGGCAGCAGCTGACTTCTAGTCCCACATCTATGGGACAAGAAGCTCTGAGGGTGATTATTCAGTTTAACTAGGGAAAATTTTCAAAATACCCTTTTCACTGCATAGTCTCTGATTCAGTGTACTTTGAAAACCCAGGAGACTGTGATATTCACCCCAAGTTAGTTATCATTCATCATCAAGAAGACATTCTCAGTTTCGAGTAAGAGGTGACCCAGGACAGAGCCAACCATGACAGGAATGAGGACTAGCAGTCATTTAATTTCATATATCTCAGTCTTCACATCTGTAAAAGGGAGATGGATGTGGTATTTGTTTCATGGGATAGCTATGAGCATGAAATGAATAAATCATGGTAGTGCATATAATACGGTGCCTGGCTCCTTTATATTCTTGATAAATGCTAGTTGTTGTTGCCTTTGTCTAGCTCTGAAGCTGCCTAAGTAGAAACTGGAGATTGCAGTAAGGTTGTTTGAATGGGACTTGCCTGGAAAAGGGCCAGAGAAGACAGGAGGAAAAAAAAACATACAGTGCTTTTAAAAGTCCAGAGAAGAGCTGGTCATTCTCCTGTGGTCAATCTTTGAGGATTAGTATTTTATTAACCCACTTAGGGTACATCATGCGAAATGCCAAGCTGGATGAAGCACAAGCTGGAATCAAGATTGCCAGGAGAAATATCAATAACCTCAGATACGCAGACAACACCACCCTTATAGCAGAAAGTGAGAAACTAAAGAGCCTCTTGATGATAGTGAAAGAGGAGAGTGAAAAAGTTGGCTTAAAACTCAACATTCATATTCAGAAAACTAAGATCATGGCATCTGGTCCCATCACTTCATGGCAAATAGATGGGGAAACAGTGGAAACAGTGTCAGACTTTATTTTGGGGGGCTCCAAAATCACTGCAGATGGTGACCACAGCCATGAAATTAAAAGATGCTTGCTTCTTGGAAGAAAAGTTACGACCAACCTAGATAGCATATTAAAAAGCAGAGACATTACTTTGCCAACAAAGGTCCGTCTAGTCAAAGCTATGGTTTTTCCAGTAGTCATATATGGATATGAGTGTTGGACTATAAAGAGAGATGAGCACCAAAGAACTGATGCTTTTGAACTGTGGTGTTGGAGAAGACTCTTGAGAGTCCCTTGGCCTGAAAGGAGATCCAACCAGTCCATCCTAAAGGAAATCATTCCTGAATATTCATTGGAAGGATTGATGCTGAAGCTGAAACTCCAATACTTTGGCCACCTGATGTGAAGAACCGACTCATTTGAAAAGACCCTGATGCTGGGAAAGATTGAAGGCAGAAGGAGAAGGGTAGACAGAGGATGAGATGGTTGGATGGCATCATTGACACGATGGACATGAATTTGAGTAGGCGCCCAGAGTTGGTGATGAACAGGGAAGCCTGGCCTCCTGCAGTCCATGGGGTCACAAAGAGTCGGACACAACTGAGCGACTGAACTGAACTGAAAGCAAGATCATTATATATCCATAATTTATCAGTTTATGTCATCCAAAAAAAATCAGTATTTACTCAAAAATAAAAAAGAAAAAGAAAAATAACTTACCTATAATTCAGATTTTGCCTGGAAACTCCTGACATACATTCCTAATAAAAAGTGAAACATTCTCAGCATTAGTATTTAAATTCGAACTCAGATCTCCTGTCAGGGCAGTGTATTTGTTATGTATAACTGCGTAACAAATAACCACAACCTTAGTGGCTTAAGACAACACACATCTATTATCTCAGGGTTGAATTCTCAAGGGCTGACAATTCAGGCACAGCTTTCCTGGGTCCTCTGATTCTGAATCCCTCACTCTGAGATTGATTGAGATGCCTACTGGAGCTGAAGTTTATATGAAGGCTCTACTGGGGAAGGACGTGCTTCTAAGCCCACGTGGTTGTTGGTAGGATTTAGCTCCTTATTAGCTCAGGCCAAGGCCACTTTCCTCATCCCTTGTCATTTGGGCTTCTTTAATATGTCAGCTTTCTTCATTAAAGCCAGCAAGAGAGAGATTCTGCTAGAAAGACAGAAGTCATGGTCACATGTAACCTAATCATAGAAGTAGCATCCCACCACCTTTGTTATTCTCTTCTGGTTAGAAGTAAGCCACAAGACTTCCCTGGTGGCCCAACGGTTAAGAATTCACCTTGCACTGCCGGGGGCATGGAATTGATTCCTGGTTGGGCAACTAAGATCCACTAGGTATGACATGCCACTAGGTAAATAAGCCTGCGAGCCACGACTAGAGAAGCCCATACACCGCACCAAGGACTCAACACAGCCAAAATTAAAAAAAAAAAAAAAGTGAATCACAAGTCCCACCACACTTAAGGGGAGGGGATTACACAAGAGTATGAATCCTAGGAAGCAGGGGTCATTGGCGTCCCTCTTAGAGTTGACCTGCCATAGACACATTCCCCAAACTAAGTTCCCTGAAACACTATTATGTCTCAAGACATTAACTATACTCTGGAAAACAAAATAAACCGAACCAATGCTAATGATTATTTTTCATCTAGATGTTCTTAGGGAAATGCAAAATATACTTTTATATAATGACACCATGTATTATCTGCCATACTCAAGAAAATTTTCCTTGAAAGATTAATACTTGATAAAAGAATGTAAAATGTACACCCTCTATGTTGATGCAAAGCTGAAGCTCCATTGATTCCAGGTTGATCCATGCTGTTTATTCAATGATGGTGTATGCTATGTATCTTGTTTTACACTTTCAACATTAATTAATATTTAATGTTTCTGATATATTAAATATTTATATTACACAAACTCTTTCTCCACAGATCTGTGCTGAAGGGAAGGATGTTTGCAAACAAAAAGGAGAATCTTGAGCTTCTCAGACTGTGCCACAATCAAATAATCCAAAATAAGAGCACATCAAAATGAAGGCTACACCTTTTCTTTCTAAAAATGCCTAGAGCCAAGCTGTGTGAAATAAAACAATGAATTTTTCTGGAATAATCTGAGTCAAGAATACCAAGATTTTGCATAACGTGTGATTCCTTTCTCCATAACACATGTGCACAACATGAAAATTTTGCAGTAAAAAGAAAATATAGATTTAATGCTGCACTTCCCATTTGGATTTAAGTCAACAATATTCTTACAGTTAAGGCAACTTATGAAAAAACAACAATAAAAACAAAACACTATTTTCATTGAAAAGTGTGTAGTTTTAATGTCACATTTTATATTGACATATAAAATACGTTCTTAAATGTTTCCATTGTTCATTGTCTAATACATTATTCTTAATGTATTCCATTTAAAAATTTTTTTGTGACAATTTTATGTAAGTAACAAAATATGTAATCTGACATACTCTTTCCCTTGTCAAACCTTCTGAAGAAAATCCTACGCTTAATGTTTAATTCCTTGTACCTTTGTTGTATTGATGGGCTAAAAAGGTGGTAGAAACCATGAGAAGGTCAGTGTATTCCTAGAAAAAGATCATACAAAAAAAGAATGACACAGAAATTTAGAGACAGAGAGAGGTCATCAGAACTTTTAAAGGCAGAGAAGAGAGCAAGAGGCAGCATTCGTAAATAGTGGTTTTTGTATTGAGAAGGATGGACAAAAACATTCTAGTTTTTCTCTTTGCTTTGCGGTATAATCCTCTCTTTTGCTATCCCCTCAAGGTAACCTTCAACAGTAATCATGATTAGTCTTTAAGACTTTTGAAGCCAGGTTTATGAATGTGTTCCTTTTAGCTGTGTCACTATGCTGGGGTGGCCTTCCAGTGGGCACACAGAAAGCGGCCTGTCTTCACAGCATCCTCTGTGTTTGTCCTGTGCCATTATGGACAGCACTCCCAACTGCCACAGTTGGAAACCCACTCAACAGAGCATGAATGTGCAAGGTTGACTTTACTGAAGATTTCACGGTGGAGACCAAGGAGATGTTTCCTTTGCGTCATGGATAACTTCATTATGAGATGTCCCCTGGGACATCTCTCCCCAGGACGGTCTTCTTGTCTCTGTTTCTCCATCTGCTTTTTTCCTCCTTCCTCCTCTAGTATACCCCTCTAGCTCTTCCAGACCTGCCTACCAGTACCCTACATGGCAAACAAAACACCCTCCTTAGAAATCCATGTAGGACTATGCAGAAATGTTTTTCGTTGTCATGTAAAGTTAAAATAAACACAGATCCTGTTTTACTCATTTATTATAGCAATTGTTCTATCAGTCATTATGATATGAATGTAAACCCCATTACAAGTCTGCATTACATCTCTTGACCTATCAATACATTCGAATTTGAAAGGGCTTTTGCTGTCTCAGTGGTCTGGGAAAATTTACAGTATGATGTCCAGTGGGAAGTGGCATCCTGAAATCCAGGTTAGACAGGAGGGTCTGGGCAAAACCTGGGTAAAGTTGTTGGCTCAGAAGGATAAGTCACTTGGAGAGGGAGTGGCTTAAGTTCATTCATTCACTAAGCATTAGTTGTACACTTATCCTGAGTCAGATATGGAGCTGGGGCTATGAAAAGAACCAAGGTGGATGTGGTCGAGAAGTCTATAGTCTAGTGACAGAGATGAGTAATTAAACAAATGACTTGAATATAATGTGGTAGGTGACAGGGGAAGTACAGCGTGAAATAGACCAGCTGTCGACACCCCCTGACCATTTATCCACAACAAATAGAAAAGAGGTGGGGAGGGGAGTAGGAGGGGCTGTTGAGCAGAGGTAACAGCAAGTACCAAGGTGAGCAAGCAAAGGAAGCTTGCGCAGCTTGAAGTGTGTCAGAAAAAGGGCTCATTTTGACTCTGACGTGGGCTCTGAGTGGGGCAGGCTAGGTAGAGTCCAAAAGATGCTGGAGAGTTTAACAAAAATACATGTATTATCTTTTTTTTTTTTTTACTTTGGGATATGAATTTTTTTTTACCTTTCAAATTTTATGTTTGCTCATGGAATGAATTGAAATCTAGTGTGTAATTTCAGATCAGACACAATGACGACTGTATTATTTTTGTTTTAAGAAGTATAAATATATTATAAGTTAGAAATTAACAATTAACCAGTCAGTGAAATTGACCTATATATAAGAAAATGTATCCAATAGCTAATACTTTGGAGAAGGCAATGGCAACCCACTCCAGTACTCTTGCCTGGAAAATCCCACGGACAGAGGAGCCTGGTAGGCTGCTGTCTATGGGGTCGCATAGAGTTGGACACGACTGAGTGACTCATTTTTCACTTTTCATGCACTGGAGAAGGAAATGGCAACCCACTCCAGTGTTCTTGCCTGGAGAATCCCAGGGATGGCGGAGCCTGGTGGGCTGCCATCTATGGGGTTGCACAGAGTCAGACACGACTGAAGTGCCTTAGCACCAGCAGCAGCAGCAGCTAATACTTTAATTTGTACCCATTTTATAGCAATATTTACTTCCAAGACTTCTAAATTTGTTCCTGCCTTTTAGATAATTATTTCTCATCTCTGAATGCTCTCCTGTAAATTCTGGAAACTGAAGAATGCATTTGTAGATAAGACATTAACTTGCGTTTACTAACTGTAGCTTTTGAGTTTGTTTTTTTTTTTTTTCTCTCTTTGTGGTTTGCTACTTGAACTATTCTTTACAGCCTTTATATTCACGGGATTCTTTCATATGGTGATTACAAGATTGACAGCTATTAAGTATGATGGTAAGTGAAAATAATATACTTTGATAGGGTGTTCAAAAAGCAGAGTGCTGTGTTTACATCCACCTTTCCTTCTATGGTTTGACCAGTATTATCAAAATACATGCATTTTCTTGATACAAAAGAAATTAATTTCATGTTAAGAATTTTTTCTGAGAATATCTTGAGCAACCTTCAAAATAGTAGCAAAAAGCCTGGTATATTACAAATTGATTTTGAAATTCTTTCCCTTAAACTGAATATGATGCTCTTTGGAGGTGAAAACAATTAAACACAGGACCAGCTGGATAACCAGGAATAGCCGCATCTTGGGGTTACATTAGAAAATATCTCTCCAGAGTGCCCACCGTTCATGAAATGTGCAAAAAACAGTGCTAAAGATTCCTGTGATAAGAAGAGATGTAAAGGGCATTGTTAGAACCTAGACATGAGGCATGGAATTAAATGTGAGTGGCTGGGTAAGCCTTACTGGGGAGGTGATGTTTCACATCAGGGAAGATGGTTTCTCTTTGCCCTTTCTCCCTTTCCCCTATTGCCTGATTATTTCTATTCACCCAGGATTTCTGGGGCCATGTGCTCAATTACCACACCAATGTAGTAATTAGGTAAAAAGACTCTGAAATAAAAGCATTCTGGATATGAGTTTGTAGTTCAAAGAAGAGGAACTTGTTCTTTTTCACTTGGTTTTTAAAATTTTATTTTATTGAAATTTAGTTGATTTACAACTTTGTGTTAGTTTTACATGTACAGCAAAGTGATTTAGTTATATATATACACACGTGTGTGTGTATACACCTGTTCTTTTAAATATTCTTTTCCATTATAGCTTATTACAGAATATTGAATATAGTTCCCTGTGCTGTGTAGTAGGACCTTGTTATTTATCCATTCTATATACAATAGTTTGTATCTGTTAATCTGCTAAGTTCAAACTTCCAATCCATCCCTCCCGCCCTTTGTCAACCACAAGCCTGTCCTCCATGTCTGTGAGTCTGTTTCTCTTTTGTAGATAAATTCATTTGTGTCCGATTTTAGATTCCCCTTATACGTGGTGTCATATGGGATCTGTCTTTCTCATTCTGACTTACTTCACTTAGTATGATGATGTCTGGGTCCATCCATGTTGCTACAAATGGCATTATTTCGTTCTTTTTTATGATCGAGTAATATCCCATTGTATATATGTACCACATCTTCTTTATCCATTTATCTGTCGATGGACAATTCCATGTCTTGCCTATTGTGAAGACTGCTGCTCGGAACAGAGTTGTGCGTGTATCTTTTTGAATTATAGCCTTGAAGGAGTTTTTTCTTGCTCACCGTCACTTTCTCTGTCTCAAGCCCCTTTCCATTGCCATGCCTTCCCCCTGACTTATTGACTTCTTTGTCAATGGAGATCTCCCCTGACCAACAGGCAATGCGATGGTAACCTAGATGGTTTCTAAATACTCAGGCATTCCCCGCCCCAGCACAGGAATTAATGTCCAGATGAGACAGAGGTCAGCTAACCAGGAAAGACCCTCAGAAAGACAGGGAAGGAGCTTCCCTGGTGGTCCAGTGGCTAAGACTCTGCACTCTCAGTGCAGGAGCCAGGGTTCGATTTCTAGTCAGAGAACTAGATCCCAGATGCTGCAACTAAGAGTTTGCATGCTGCAATTAAAGATCCTGCATGCAACAACCAAGATCTGTTGCAACCAAAAAAATGAATTAAAAAAAAAAATAAAAACAAAGAAAGACAGGGAGACAGAGACTAAAAGACACAAGTTTAACTGACAAGGACAGGGACACCCACACCACTGTATGAGGGGAAATGTACTGTCTTGGACGGCATTTGTCCTAAACAACTTGACAAATTTTTTAAAACTTGATATCTAAATGGAGAATGGCAATAAATATTTGAGGTAGAGAAGTCAAATCAAATGATGCTTTTTTTCTTCTCATGCATCTTATAGTCACTCTGAGAACAGACAGCCCTTTGACTGTTGAATAGGAAAATTTGGATATTCTAGGTAGGCTTAATTATCTGCAGTAGTTATCTTTTTCATTCATTTGTTCATTTATACAACAAAAATATATATAACACTTCCTATATCTCATACACTGTGAAACCAAAATATAAATAAAATGAAGTGAGCCTAATGAGGGAATCAGCAAGTACAGTATAATGATTTAAGTACAATATAAGTTTCAGGAAGGATGGGGACCATATTTGTATTCAAAATTCCATCCTTAATGCAACACATGACATATAAGAGGTATGTGTCAAATGTGTGTGTCTAATGTACATGCATAGCTTGGAAGCAGGACATATAATCAGATAGGGTGGGAGAATGAGGAATGTCCATCTGCGCTTGGAGACCATGTCTAGAGTGGCACCATTCTCCTTGATGGTGTGAATTTATGCAGCAGGGTTCAACTGCTTGATTTTCAATGAGATCATTGGATAATTTGGATCATAATAAGTTCCAGAAAGCAAAACATACAGGAGCAGAAAGGCCAAGGGCCCTCCTGGAAGCAGTTGAAGCAATGAAGCATAAAGTCTAGAATGAAGAGAGAAGGAATGAAGCTCAAAGAAAATGAAAAAATGGTCAGTGAACCAGAAACTTCATGAGGTTTCAAGATTGGAGAACGGGGCTTAAAATGAAGAAACAGGACAAAGAGGGGGATGTGTATGTATAAAAATGGGAAATGGAGCCATGGAGGATTATGTCAGTTTCCAGTGGGTATGCAGAAGTAGTTGTAGTTCAGTTGCTCAGTCGTGTCTGACTCTGCGACCCCATGGACCGCAGTACACTAGGCTTCCCTGTCCTTCACTATCTCCTGAAGTTCACTCAAATTCACGTCCATTGAATCAGTGATGCCATCCAGCCATCTCATCCTCTGTCATCCCCTTCTCCTCCTGCTTTACAATCTTTCCCAGCATCAGGTGGCCAAAGTATTGGAGCTTCAGCTTCCGCATCAGTCCTTCCAATGAATATTCAGGATTGATTTCCATTTAAGAAAAGAAGGTCAAAGCAATATGTAACACTTGGGCGGTGGTTGGGTCACCTTTGTTGTGTTGCACAATGGCAATAGTGGCAATGGAGGGGAAGAGCCCCAGGCCAAAGACATCATGGGAGCACTGGCAGGGAAGTCAGTAAGTGCGCATCCGAGAGGGAGAGCCCAGGTGGAATGAGCCTCAGAGTGAGTCTCAGCCAGGGTTTCCCCAGAAAGTGGAGCCTGAGTTAATTGAGCTTGCCTGTAGTTGATTGATTTTAGAAGAAATCCTAAGAAATAGGATGGGAGATTGGGGAGAGCAAGCAATGAGCACCACTGTGAGTGAGGGGGGCTCAGTCCTGTCCTCAAAATCTTCTGAGAAGCCATATGGAATAAACCTTAGAATTTATCCACTGGTGTCTTCTCCCCTTCATCAAGTGTTATGCTGGGCAGCTGAAACTTCCCATCAGTGAGGCGGTACCAGTGTGAGTGCAAAGCAAGTTTGTGCAGGTGTCCTGTGCTAAAGCTTCTAAGATGCCCCAGGTAGAAGTCAAAAGATAACAAGGTGCAGCTGAGGCAATACGCCATCAGCTTTCCAGCTGCCTGAAGCTGATTGGCACAGCAGTACTGGAGGAAAAAGGTGGGCAGAGAGAATGCGAGGTGGGATGCAAGAGGTGCCTGTGACAATGCGTTAAAGAGTCATTGTCTATGAGCAGTAGGTGGGAGCAAGTAGAAAGCCTAGGCACTGAGGGTGCCACAGACAGATGGTTTGGACGGCCAGAGTTTGATCGTTTTGGCCAAGGATGCCAAGGGAAAGTGAATGAAAAGTCATTTTTGTCTGAGCAAGACTCAACCCTGAGGAGGAGACTGAGATGGTAAGCTCTAGGCTCATCTGGACTTTCAGATGTTTCCTAGAACTAAGCAGGTTTAACCAGATCTAGAAATCTAATCAAGGCATGGATGATTGTGAAAGCAAGCTGTGACCTAACCAATAGTATCACGATTGATATCAGAAGTGTGGTCTGAAAGTAGAAATGTATAAGATTATCCATCTATATCTATTATCTATTTATAACTATATTTACCTATCAACTATACCCATATCTATCATTCTATCATCTATCTATACATTTATATGCATATATGTGTGCATGTGCAGTTTTTCTGGTAAAAGACGAACGGAAAAGAAGAAGGCATTAAGTTCAGTTTAGTTGATCAGTCGTGTCCAACTCTTTGTGATCCCATGAACTGCTTTCCTGTCCATCATCAACTCCTGGAGATTGCTCAACCTCATGTCAATCAAGTCGGTGATGCCATCCAATCATCTCATCTTCTGTCACCTTCTTCTCCTCTTGCCTTCAATATTTCCCAGCATCAGGGTCTTTTCTAATGGGTCGGCTCTTTGCAATAAAGTATTGTATCTTCAGCTTCAGCATTAGTCCTTCCAATGAATATTCAGGACCAATTTCCTTTAGGAATCACTGGTTTGATCTCCTTGCTGTCCAGGGGACTCTCAAGAGTCTTCTCCAACACCACAGTTTAAAAGCGTCAGTTCTTCAGTGCTCAGCCTTCTTTATGGTCTGACTCTCACATCCATACATGACTACTGGAAAATCCAGTAGCTTTGACTATACGGATCTTGTAGGCAAAGTAATGTCTGCTTTTTAATATGCTGTCTAGGTTGGTCATAGCTTTTCTTCTGAGGAGCAAGCCTCTTTTAATTTCATGACTGCAGCCACCATCTGCAGTGATTTTGGAGCCAAAGAGAATAAAGTCTTTCACTGTTTCCATTGTTTCCCCATTTTTTGCCCTGAAGTGATGGGACCAGATGCCATGATCTTAGTTTTTTGAATGTTGAATTTTAAGCCAACTTTTTCACTCTCCTCTTTCACTTTCATCAAGAGGCTCTTTAGTTCTTCGCTTTCCGTCATAAGGGTGGTGTCATCTGCATATCTGAGGTTACTGATATTTCTGAGGTTACTGATAATCTTGATTCCAGCATGTGCTTCTTCCAGCCCAGTATTTCATATGGTGTACTCTGCATATAAGTTAAATAAGCAGGATGACCATATACAGCCTTAACGTACTCTTTTCCTGATTTGGAATCAGTCTGTTGTTTTATGTCCAGTTATGTTTCTTCTTGACCTTCATACAGATTTCTCAGGAGGCAGGTAAGGTGGTCCGGTATTCCCATCTCTTGAAGAATTTTCCAGTTTGTTGTGATCAACAGTCAAAGTCTTTAGCATAGTCAATGAAGCAGAAGTAGATGTTTTTCTGAAAATCTCTTGAGTTTTCTGTGATCCAGCGGATGTTGGCAATATGATCTCTGGTTCCTCTGCCTCTTCTAAATCCAGCTTGAACATCCGGAAGTTCATGATTCACCTACTGCTGAAGCCTAGCCTGGAGAATTTTGAGCATTACTTTACTAGCGTGTAACATGAGTGCAATTGTGCAGTAGTTTGAACATTCTTTGGCATTGCCTTTCTTACGGATTGGCATGAAAACTGACATATTCCAGTTCCGTGGCCACTGCTAAGTTTTCCAAATTTGTGGGCATATTGAATGCAGCACTTAAACAGCATCGTCTTTGAGGATTTGAAATAGCTCAACTGGAATTCCATCACCTCCACTAGCTTTGTTCAAGTGATGCTTCCTAAGGCCCACTTGACTTCGCATTCCAGGATATCTGGCTCTAGATGTGTGATCACACCATCGTGGTTATCTGGGTCATGAAGATCTTTTTTGTATAGTTCTTCTGTATATTCTTGCCACCTCTTCTTAATATCTTCTGCTTCTATTAGGTCCATACCATTTATGTCCTTAATTGTGCCCCTTTTCCCATGAAATGTTCCCTTGGTATCTCTAATTTTCTTGAAGAGATATCCAGCCTTTCCCATTCTATTGTTTTCCTCTATTTCTTTGCATTGATCACTGAGGAAGGCTTTCTTATCTCTCCTTGCTATTCTTTGGAACTCTGCATTCAAATGGGTATATATTTCTTTTTCTCCTTTGCCTTTAGCTTCTCTTCTTTTCTCAGCTATTTGTAAGGCCTCCCAGGCAACCATTTTGCCTTTTTGCATTTTTTTTTTCTTGTGGATGGTCTTGATCACTGCCTCCTGTACAATGTTACGAAACTCTGTCCATAGTTCTTCTTCAGGCACTCTATCTATCAGATCTAATCCCTTGAATCTATTTGTCACTTCCACTGTATAATCATAAGGGATTTTATTTAGGTCATACCTGAATGGTCTAGCGGTTTTCCCTACTTTTTTCAATGTAACTGAGCCTCAAAAAGCTCCAATTTATAAAGATATAATTTATCTGATCCACTTGAAAGTTTTCTTCCTCGAGGTAAATTAACAAATTAGCGTTCTGATTTAGATAGAAGTCTTTTGAGAGTTTGTTTAGCCAGTGAAGCTCCCCTGAGCCTGAACGACTCTGGGCTTATGAATAAATCAAGTCTGTGGACCCCAAAGTGGAAGGTCACACCTGAGAACTCAGGGACTGCACCCTTTGCCCTATGAGAGTCTAGCTCACTTCCTCTGATATTTTAGAATTAATATTCTGATGTCAATACACGATGTCTGTGACGTATCATTGTGTGGAAGTAAAATTATGTCTGTGTGGCATAGTTTACTATTACTGCATAACAAATTAACACAAAGCTTGAAACAATACACACTTATTGTCTCAGAGTCCCTGTGGGTCAGAAATCTGAACATGGCTTAACTAGTTCTAATACTACAGACCCTTTCACAGACAACAATCAAGGTGTCAACTGGGAGTAGCTGTCTTCGGGTCTTAAGAATCTATTTCCCATCCCCTAGGGTTGTTGGCAGAATTGAGGCCACTGTGGACTGTTGGACCTAGGTTCTCAGTTTCTGGCTGGCTCTTCCTTCAGTTCCCTGCCCCATGGGCCTCTTCAACCTGGCAGCTTGCATCATCAAAACCAGCAAAAATCTGTTAGAGAAGTAATTATCTTTTGAAACATAATCATGGACATCCATCATATTTGTCAGATGCTATTGGCTAGAAGAGAGTCCATATTCAACAGACGGGGTTTGCATAAAAGTGTACAGAGATCATTGGCAACGAGCTTAGCACATACCTAGCAAGCTGTGTATCATTCTAAAGGGGTGTGTAGGTCAATTAGGGTACAAGCTAGGCTGCTACAACAAAGAGGTGCATATACAGTCTTAAAGGCTAGAAACTGAGTGCTCTCTTTCTCTCTCTCTCTCATTATAGACCAGATGTCTGCAGTCAGTCCAAGGTTGAGAAGTGGCTGTGCCTCTCCAAGGACCAAGGACCAAGGACCCAGGCTTCTTTTCTCCTGTTGCTCAATCTTCCTGCAAGATGCTGTTCTAGTCTGATGGTCACAACTGGTTCATACTTCATCCTCAATCTAATTTCTGGGAATGAAAAAGAGGAGATAAGGATGGAATCAAATTTATCTTAAGGATGTGATACATCAGAGGAGTTGCACTGGTCCCTCCTACTCACATCTCATGGGTGGGAACTGGGGCCCATGGCCATAGCTATGAGGAGGCTGAGAAATGTAGTTTTCTGTTGGTCAGCCATGTGCCTGTCAGAACTTGAGAGGAAGTTTCCTATTAAATAAAGAGAAGAGAATGGACACTGGAGAGGAACCAGTGGTCTCCACCAAAGTGCCCAAGAATGACAAAAGGGTTGAACCTTTACCTTGTTACTTTCAGGTCACACAGCAGATGTTTATTGCTCGCAACCCTGACATTCTCTTTGGAGCTCTGATAGTTACCTAGAAAATTCTGTATGTGGACTGGCATAGCTCCCAATTCTAGTTGAGCAATTTCAAGCTTCACTAAAATACTAATTGCAGCCCAAATGAGGGTTAGTTCAAATGTGGTGTTTTCCCAAAGTAGAAAGAAAAATTAGGTGCTTTGCAGATGACCTCAATGCTGTATGGCTGTATTTTGTTATTAAAATATCCTAAATGATAAAATCCAAACATATAACATATTAAAATTACTGGGTAATTGCTAATAAAGAGAAGGATTCTTAACTTTTTATACATTTGATCATCATAGTCCTTTAAATCAAGAGGGCTCCTAGTACATTTCACTTATTGTAAAAGGTTATAATGTATTTAAAAAGAAAAACTCTATTCCCCTATTGACACAAAGCAAGTTGGTGCCTGATAAGTTCTATTAGAAAGACAAGCACTGATTAGGTTTTGATTGCCATGTTGTCTGCGTCATTTCCAGACACTGACAGTGGATGATTTCCAGCTGACACAGTGAAACCCAGAACAATGCCTAGTGTTTCTGAATTTTAATTAGTTTTAAAACTTTCCTTTATTGCATTATTTGATAGTGCCAACTCTGTGGACAGAGGAGCCTGGGGGGCTACAGTCCATGGGGTTGCAAAGAGTCAGACATGACTGAGCGGCTAATACTTTCATTTTCATGGCTAATGAGGGGCTTCCCAAGTGGTGCTAATAGTAAAGAAACTGCCTGCCAACACAGGAGACATAAGAGATGCAGGTTTGATCCCTGGAGGAAGGCATGGCAATTCACTTCAGTATTCTTGCCTGGAGAATCCCAAGGACAGAGGAGCCTGGTGGGTTACAGTCCATAGTGTCACATAGAGTTGGACACAAGTGAAGCAACTTAGCACACACACATAGCTAATGAATTCTCATTGATTTATCCATCTTGAAAACTTTTAGGAGAACCACTAACCAGTGTCCAGAGAGGCAGATAGGGTCCACTAGAAAGTTAGGAGAAGTCCCTGAGCTGCATTTTTGAAAGCTATCAAGTTTTTTCTTTAAATAATTACCTTAGTCTGATGGCATTTTGCCAGAAGTATTAAGAAATTCAGATGCATCTCTTGTCTTTCACTCAGTTATTGACAGTTTACAGCTATGTTTCAGATTTTTTTAAAGCAGAATGCAGTTAGAATAATTCATCCGGTTTACTTTTCCACCTTCTAGTGAAGGAGTCCCAGTGTGGATTCCAAGGAACTGTTTGTGGAGTTTCTTGACACTCTTGAAATTATATGTAAAATTTGTGTTCATGTGCAAAGACTTTGACATCAAAGACTAAGAGAGTCTTTGACACTAAAAAGGTTAAGGGCAATTATTTCAGTGGCTGGATAACACAGTGATGAAATAAGACTGAAAAAATAATAGAAATAACAACCATCACTTATTGAGCAATTCCTACCTGTCAGGTATTATGTTGAACTCTTTATATAAAATATATCATTTCATCCTCACAGCAATCCTATAAAGGATGCTGTAATACCCCCATTTAACAGAAAGAGAGAGAAAGTCTGGCATGTTTTGGAAGCATCAACCAAATAAGGAGTTGGACTGCACAGTGGGAAGGGAGAGGAGTAAGATTATAAAGCTGTGAAGTTAGTAGAAAAGAGAAGCTCACGTAGCTTGACTGTCACTCGGCTAATAAATGAGAGAAGCCCAATTTGAACTCAAGGTGATCTCACTCCAAAGCCTGTGCCTCCAATTTCCATGTCTGAACCTCCTGTTGTGGAAACAGGAGTGGGTAGAACCTGCTTTATGCTGATGTACAATAATCTACACCCAGAGAACAGTTCAAAGATGGGGCAAAGGTTTGGGCTTATTGTTTAGTTTTAAAGTTAGGGGTTATTCATCATTTGTTTATCCATCCATTCATTCATCTGTGTCTTGAATATTTATTGAGCACCTCATGGGCACTAATCATGTTGCTAAATGCTAGGACCTCAAGATCAAAGGTCATGTCCCTCTTCCCAAGGGAGCTTACAAATTAATGGAGACATGGATTTGCTAACCCTCCATGACAGAAGAATGTGAAGGAACTGAAATGAATTTATGAACAAACTACAATAAGAACATAGGAGAAGAGATACTTAAATCTCCCTAGAGGGGCCAGAGATCCTTTAAAAGGTGAGAAACCCTAGAAATGAGAATTGTAAAGAGAGTTGCTTTTAGGAAGATAAGCTGAGCAATGTGCAGATGAGAGAGAAGGAGGGGGAAAAGAATATACAATGTATTTGCGGAATTTCGCATGGTTTGACGTTACAAAAGCATGAAGGGTGAAGAGGAGGCGGAGGTAGGTTGAGGCACAGTTCCAAGACTGACAATCAGGCCTGGCTGTGTAGACCCTGGGATGGCAGGCTCCATCGAGGATGAAGTGTTGCTGGCATTGTGTGAGCAGCAGAGAGACAGGGTTCTATCTTTGCTTTAGAAAGTTCACTCTGACAGCCCCGGGGAGGAAGGGTGGAGGGGGACTGAGATCAAAGCCTGCATAGCTTCTAGGAGACTACGGAGCCACACAGGTAACCAGACGACGTCGTCCTGGACTAGAACAGAGGCAGCGGAATGGATTCAAGAGACAAGGGAACACATGTATGCCTGTGGCGGATTCATTTTGATATTTGGCAAAACTAATACAATTATGTAAAGTTTAAAAATAAAATAAAATTAAGGGGAGGAGCCAAGATGGCGGAGGAGTAGGACGGGGAGAACACTTTCTCCCCCACAAATTCATCAAAAGAGCATTTAAATGTCGAGTAAATTCCACAAAACAACTTCTGAATGCCGGCAGAGGACATCAGGCACCCAGAAAAGCAACCCAACTCTTCGAAAGGAGGTAGGAAAAAATATTAAAAACAAAAAAAAGAGACAAAAGAGGGAGGGACGGAGTTCCGTCCCGGGAAGGGAATCTTAAAAAGAGAGAAGTTTCCAAACATCAGGAAACCTTCTCACTGCCGAATCTGTGCCGAGCTTTGGAAGCACAGAGGGCAACATAACAGGGAGAAAAAATAAATAAACAATTTAAAACTCGCAGATTGCGAGCCCTACGGTAACTCCCCCAGCAGAGAAGCAGCGCAGACGCCTGCATCCGCCATTAGCGAATCGGGGCTGGGCAGGGAGGCGCGGCGTGGGCTGCATCGCTGAGAGTAAGAATCTGGCCTGAATACCCTGAGCGCTATCTGAGCGAAATAATTTGGGCTAGCAAACCAGACTGTGGGATACCAACCACGCGAAAAGCCAGCCCTAACCTAAGACACCGCCAGGCCCGCGCATGGAACAAAGGACTGAACAGAGATAGCCGGCTGCAGATCTTCCCCCTCCGGTGACAGGCAGCCAGAGCCGGAAGGGGGCAATCGCAGCCCCAGAGAGACATTATCTATAAAATTGTAAGCAGGCTTCTTTGCTAACTAAAACTTCTTGGGGGTCTGGACGGTCAACATCTGCCTGAGAAGGTGCGCCGGTTTTACATCCAGATAACCGAGTGGCGGGGAGGCGATAAGTCGCAGCATTGGCGCTCGCCTGGGAAGAGCAAATTGGCGCTCGGACCTGGGAAGAGCACAAAACGCAGGCCCAACTGAGTCTGCGCCTCTGCGGACTACCCGAGTGCCTGAACCTGAGCGGCTTGGACCTGGGAGGTGCATGCAGCCCAGGGCCAGCCTCGGATTGTTCCCGGCGGAACAACCTAGAGTCCGAGCAGTGTGGACAGGGAGGCTACACGCGCCGTGAGCGGGGGCAGACCCAGGGTGGCTGAGGCACTGCGAGCCCACGCCAGTGTTATTTGTTTGCAGCATCCCTCCCTCCCTCCCCACAGCGCGACTGAACAAGTAAGCCTAAAAAAAAAAAAAAAAAAAAAAAGTGTCCTCCACCGTGCCCTTTGAGTCAGGGAGGAAACCAGATACTGAAGAGACTAGCAAACAGAAGAAGATATAACAGAGGGAAACGCCTTGGAAGCTACAGGCAATAGATCAAAACCCTGTGGTTACTACGGACTACATAGGAAGGGGCCTATAGATCTTGAGAAATATAAATCTGACCAAGGAACTAGCCAAAAATGAACTGAACCCACAACACCCACAAAAAAAGAAACAAAAAAGTCCTAGATATATTTTTATTATTTTTACAATCATTCTTTCTTTTTTTTTTTAATTAAAAAAAAAAAAAAGTTTAAGTCCCCTATTGTTCCTTTAATTTTCACTTTTATAACCTATTACTCTGCAAAAAAAAAAAAAAAAAGACCCTATTTTTTTCTTCTTCAGCAAACTTCATATATATATATTCTATAATTTTTTGACCTTGTTGTTTTTTTTTGTTGTTGTTGGTTTTTGTTTTTTTCTTCTTTTCTTTAACATTGTATTTTTGAAATTCCAAACTCTACTCTAGATTTTTAATTTTCGCTTTTTGGTATATGTTATCAATTTTGTACCTATAGTTTTTTTTTATATAATTTCTGTGATTTTTTTTTTTTCTTCTTCTTCTCTGTTTCTTTCTCTTCTTCTTTTATATAACATTGTATATCTGAAATTCCAAACTTTACTCTAGATTTTCAATTTATGCTTTTTGGTATTTGATATCAATTTTGTACCTGTATTTTCTTTATAATTTTTGTGACATTGTTCGTATTTGTTTGTTTCTTTTCTCTCTTTATTTTTCTTCTTCTTCTTCTTCTTTTTTTTTTTTTTTAACATTGTATTTTTGAAATTCCAAACTCTACTCTAGATTTTTAATTTTTGCTTTCTGGTATTAGTTATCAATTTTGTACCTGTACTTTCTTTATAATTTTCACGACCTTGTTTGTTTTTGTTTGTTCATTTTTTCTCTCTTTCTTTTCCTTCTTCTTTTCTTTAACATCGTATTTTTGAAATTCCAAACTCTACTCTAGATTTTTAATTTTCGCTCTCTGGTATTAGTTATCAATTTTGTACCTGTACTTTCTTTATAATTTTCGCGACCTTGTTTGTTTTTGTTTGTTCGTTCTTTCTCTCTTTCTTTTCCTTCTTCTTTTCTTTAACATCGTATTTTTGAAATTCCAAACTCTACTCTAGATTTTTAATTTTCGCTTTCTGGTATTAGTTATCAATTTTGTACCTGTACTTTCTTTATAATTTTCGCGACCTTGTTTGTTTTTGTTTGTTCGTTCTTTCTCTCTTTCTTTTCCTTCTTCTTTTCTTTAACATCGTATTTTTAAAATTCCAAACTCTACTCTAGATTTTTAATTTTTGCTTTTATGTATTTGTTACCAATTTTGTACCTTTAAGGACCCAATCTTCAGGACCCATTTTTCACTAGGGAGTGAGATTACTGGCTTGACTGCTCTCTCTCCCTTTGGACCCTCCTTTTTCTCCACCAGGTCGCCTGTGTCTCCTCCCTAACCCCTCTCTACTCTACCCAACTCTGTGAATTTCTGTGTGTTCCAGATGGTGGAGAACACTTAGGGAACTGATTACTGGCTGGATCTGTCTCCCTCCTTTTCATTCCCCCTTTTATCCTTCTGGCCACCTCTGTTACCTTCCTCCTTCTTCTCTTCTCTGTATAACCCCGTGAACATCTCTGAGTGGTCCAGTTGTGGAGTGCACATAAGGAAGTGACTACTGGCTAGCCCACTCTCTCCACTATTGATTCACCTCATCTCATTTGGGTCACCTCCAACTCCCTCCTCCCTCTTCTCTTCTCCATGTAACCCTGTGAACCTCTCTGAGTGACCCTCACTGTAGAGAAACTTATCATCTTTAATGTAGATGTTTTATCAATGGTGCTGTATAGAAGGAGAAGTTTTGAAACTACTGTAAAAATAAGACCGATAATCGGAAGCAGGAGACTTAAGTCCAAACCCTGACTCCAGGGAACTCCTGACTCCAAGGAACATTCATTGACAGGAGCTCATCAAATGCCTCCATACCGACACTGAAACCAAGCACCACACAAGGGCCAATAAGTTCCAGGGCAAGACATACCAAGCAAATTCTCCAGCAACAAAGGAACACAGTCCTGAGCTTCAAGATACAGGCTGCCCAAAGTCACCCCAAAACTATAGACATCTCATAACTCATTACTGGACATTTCATTGCACTCCAGAGAGAAGAAATACAGCTCCACCCACCAGAACACCGACACAAGCTTCCCTAACGAGGAAACCTTGATAAGCCACCTGTACAAACCCACACACAGTGAGGAAACGCCATAATAAAGAGAACTCCACAAACTGCCAGAATACAGAAAGGACACTCCAAACTCAGCAATTTAAACAAGATGAAGAGACAGAGGAATACTCAGCAGATAAAGGAACAGGATAAATGCCCACCAAACCAAACAAAAGAGGAAGAGATAGGGAATCTACCTGATAAAGAATTCCGAATAATGATAGTGAAATTGATCCAAAATCTTGAAACTAAAATGGAATCACAGATAAATAGCCTGGAGACAAGGATTGAGAAGATGCAAGAAAGGTTTAACAAGGACCTAGAAGAAACAAAAAAGAGTCAATATATAATGAATAATGCAATAAGTGAAATTAAAAACACTCTAGAGGCAACAAATAGCAGAATAACAGAGGCAGAAGACAGGATTAGTGAATTAGAAGATAGAATGGTAGAAATAAATGAATCAGAGAGGATAAAAGAAAAACGAATTAAAAGAAATGAGGACAATCTCAGAGACCTCCAGGACAATATTAAACGCTACAACATTCGAATCATAGGGGTTCCAGAAGAAGAAGACAAAAAGAAAGACCATGAGAAAATACTTGAGGAGATAATAGTGGAAAACTTCCCTAAAATGGGGAAGGAAATAATCACCCAAGTCCAAGAAACCCAGAGAGTCCCAAACAGGATAAACCCAAGGAGAAACACCCCAAGACACATATTAATCAAATTAACAAAGATCAAACACAAAGAACAAATATTAAAAGCAGCAAGGGAAAAACAACAAATAACACACAAGGGAATTCCCATAAGGATAACAGCTGATCTTTCAATAGAAACTCTTCAAGCCAGGAGGGAATGGCAAGACATACTTAAAATGATGAAAGAAAATAACCTACAGCCCAGATTATTGTACCCAGCAAGGATCTCATTCAAGTATGAAGGAGAAATCAAAAGCTTTTCAGACAAGCAAAAGCTGAGAGAATTCTGCACCACCAAACCAGCTCTCCAACAAATACTAAAGGATATTCTCTAGACAGGAAACACAAAAACGGTGTATAAACTCGAACCCAAAACAATAAAGTAAATGGCAACGGGAACATACTTATCAGTAATTACCTTAAATGTGAATGGGTTGAATGCCCCAACCAAAAGACAAAGACTGGCTGAATGGATACAAAAACAAGACCCCTACATATGTTGTCTACAAGAGACCCACCTCAAAACAGGGGACACATACAGACTGAAAGTGAAGGGCTGGAAAAAGATTTTCCATGCAAATAGGGACCAAAAGAAAGCAGGAGTAGCAATACTCATATCAGATAAAATAGACTTTAAAACAAAGGCGGTGAAAAGAGACAAAGAAGGTCACTACATAATGATCAAAGGATCAATCCAAGAAGAAGATATAACAATTATAAACATATATGCACCCAACACGGGAGCACCACAGTACGTAAGACAAATGCTAACAAGTATGAAAGGAGAAATTAACAATAACACAATAATAGTGGGAGACTTTAATACCCCACTTACACCTATGGATAGATCAACTAAACAGAAAATTAACAAGGAAACACAAACTTTAAACGATACAATAGACCAGTTAGACCTAATTGATATCTATAGGTCATTTCATCCCAAAACAATGAATTTCACCTTTTTCTCAAGCGCACATGGAACCTTCTCCAGGATAGATCACATCCTGGGCCATAAAGCTAGCCTTGGTAAATTCAAAAAAATAGAAATCATTCCAAGCATTTTTTCTGACCACAATGCAGTAAGATTAGATCTCAATTACAGGAGAAAAACTATTAAAAATTCCAACATATGGAGGCTGAACAACACGCTGCTGAATAACCAACAAATCACAGAAGAAATCAAAAAAGAAATCAAAATTTGCATAGAAACGAATGAAAATGAAAACACAACAGCCCAAAACCTGTGGGACACGGTAAAAGCAGTCCTAAGGGGAAAGTTCATAGCAATACAGGCACACCTCAAGAAACAAGAAAAAAGTCAAATAAATAACCTAACTCTACACCTAAAGCAACTAGAAAAGGAAGAAATGAAGAACCCCAGGGTTAGTAGAAGGAAAGAAATCTTAAAAATTAGAGCAGAAATAAATGCAAAAGAAACAAAAGAGACCATAGCAAAAATCAACAAAACCAAAAGCTGGTTCTTTGAAAGGATAAATAAAATTGACAAACCATTAGCCAGACTCATCAAGAAACAAAGGGAGAAAAATCAAATCAACAAAATTAGAAACGAAAATGGAGAGATCACAACAGACAACACAGAAATACAAAGGATCATAAGAGACTACTATCAACAATTATATGCCAATAAAATGGACAACGTGGAAGAAATGGACAAATTCTTAGAAAAGTACAACTTTCCAAAACTGGATCAGGAAGAAATAGAAAATCTTAACAGACCCATCACAAGCATGGAAATTGAAACTGTAATCAAAAATCTTCCAGCAAACAAAAGCCCCGGTCCAGACGGCTTCACAGCTGAATTCTACCAAAAATTTAGAGAAGAGCTAACACCTATCCTGCTCAAACTCTTCCAGAAAATTGCAGAGGAAGGTAAACTTCCAAACTCATTCTATGAGGCCACCATCACCCTAATACCAAAACCTGACAAAGATCCCACAAAAAAAGAAAACTACAGGCCAATATCACTGATGAACATAGATGCAAAAATCCTTAACAAAATTCTAGCAATCAGAATCCAACAACACATTAAAAAGATCATACACCATGATCAAGTGGGCTTTATCCCAGGGATGCAAGGATTCTTCAATATCCACAAATCAATCAATGTAATACACCACATTAACAAATTGAAAAATAAAAACCATATGATTATCTCAATAGATGCAGAGAAAGCCTTTGACAAAATTCAACATCCATTTATGATAAAAACTCTCCAGAAAGCAGGAATAGAAGGAACATACCTCAACATAATAAAAGCTATATATGACAAACCCACTGCAAACATTATCCTCAATGGTGAAAAATTGAAAGCATTTCCTCTAAAGTCAGGAACAAGACAAGGGTGCCCACTTTCACCATTACTATTCAACATAGTTTTGGAAGTTTTGGCCACAGCAATCAGAGCAGAAAAAGAAATAAAAGGAATCCAAATTGGAAAAGAAGAAGTAAAACTCTCACTATTTGCAGATGACATGATCCTCTACATAGAAAACCCTAAAGAGTCCACCAGAAAATTACTAGAAATAATCAATGACTACAGTAAAGTTGCAGGATATAAAATCAACACACAGAAATCCCTTGCATTCCTATACACTAATAATGAGAAAACAGAAAGAGAAATTAAGGAAACAATTCCATTCACCATTGCAACGGAAAGAATAAAATACTTAGGAATATATCTACCTAAAGAAACTAAAGACCTATATATAGAAAACTATAAAACACTGGTGAAAGAAATCAAAGAGGACACTAATAGATGGAGAAATATACCATGTTCATGGATTGGAAGAATCAATATAGTGAAAATGAGTATACTACCCAAAGCAATTTATAGATTCAACGCAATCCCTATCAAGCTACCAACAGTATTCTTCACAGAGCTAGAACAAATAATTTCACAATTTGTATGGAAATACAAAAAACCTCGAATAGCCAAAGCGATCTTGAGAAAGAAGAATGGAACTGGAGGAATCAACTTACCTGACTTCAGGCTCTACTACAAAGCCACAGTTATCAAGACAGTATAGTACTGGCACAAAGACAGAAATATTGATCAATGGAATAAAATAGAAAGCCCAGAGATAAATTCACGCACATATGGACACCTTATCTTCGACAAAGGAGGCAAGAATATACAATGGATTAAAGACAATCTCTTTAACAAGTGGTGCTGGGAAATCTGGTCAACCACTTGTAAAAGAATGAAACTGGACCACTTTCTAACACCATACACAAAAATAAACTCAAAATGGATTAAAGATCTAAACGTAAGACCAGAAACTATAAAACTCCTAGAGGAGAACATAGGCAAAACACTCTCTGACATACATCACAGCAGGATCCTCTATGACCCACCTCCCAGAATATTAGAAATAAAAGCAAAAATAAACAAATGGGACCTAATTAACCTTAAAAGCTTCTGCACATCAAAGGAAACTATTAGCAAGGTGAAAAGACAGCCTTCAGAATGGGAGAAAATAATAGCAAATGAAGCAACCGACAAACAACTAATCTCAAAAATATACAAGCAACTCCTACAGCTCAACTCCAGAAAAATAAACGACCCAATCAAAAAATGGGCCAAAGAACTAAATAGACATTTCTCCAAAAAAGACATACAGATGGCTAACAAACACATGAAAAGATGCTCAACATCACTCATTATCAGAGAAATGCAAATCAAAACCACTATGAGGTACCATTTCACACCAGTCAGAATGGCTGCGATCCAAAAGTCTACAAATAATAAATGCTGGAGAGGGTGTGGAGAAAAGGGAACCCTCTTACACTGTTGGTGGGAATGCAAACTAGTACAGCCACTATGGAGAACAGTGTGGAGATTCCTTAAAAAACTGGAAATAGAACTGCCTTATGATCCAGCAACCCCACTGCTGGGCATACACACTGAGGAAACCAGAAGGGAAAGAGACACGTGTACCCCAATGTTCATCGCAGCACTGTTTATAATAGCCAAGACGTGGAAGCAACCTAGATGTCCATCAGCAGATGAATGGATAAGAAAGCTGTGGTACATATACACAATGGAGTATTACTCAGCCATTAAAAAGAATACATTTGAATCAGTTCTAATGAGGTGGATGAAACTGGAGCCTATTATACAGAGTGAAGTAAGCCAGAAGGAAAAACATAAATACAGTATACTAACGCATATATATGGAATTTAGAAAGATGGTAACAATAACCCGGTGTACGAGACAGCAAAAGAGACACTGATGTATAGAACAGTCTTATGGACTCTGTGGGAGAGGGAGAGGGTGGGAAGATGTGGGAGAATGGCAATGAAACATGTAAAATATCATGTAGGAAACGAGTTGCCAGTCCAGGTTCGATGCATGATGCTGGATGCTTGGGGCTGGTGCACTGGGACGGCCCAGAGGGATGGTATGGGGAGGGAGGAGGGAGGAGGGTTTGGGATGGGGAACACATGTATACCTGTGGTGGATTCATTTTGATATTTGGCAAAACTAATACAATTATGTAAAGTTTAAAAATAAAATAAAATTGGAAGAATAAAAAAAAAATAAAAAAATAAAATAACTGCAATATGTTAAAAGATTTAGTGGGAAATATCCACACCTTGCATAAAAAGATGTGGATTATAAGCAGAAAGATGAAGAATGTAAGCATGTGTAAATGGAAAAGTTAGAAATAAAAATTATAGTATCAGAAATTGAGTTTCTTCAATTAAAAAATATCATCAATGAAAAAAATAAAAATAAAAATAAAATTAAATTAAAAAAAAAACAAACAAACAAAAAAAAATAAAATAAAAATCAAAAAAAAAAAAAAAAAAGAGACAATTGGCGCGTAGATTCAGTAGGCCTTGGTGGTTGATGGATTACAGAAGGCGAGGGAGAGGCCAAAGGCTAACATCATTCCCAAGGGTGTGACTTGAACAACTGGCAGATGATGGTGCTGACAATCACAGGCTGGGAACACAGCAAGAGAAAGGGAATAGGTAAGAGTTCACACTGGGACTTGTTGAGTTAGAGGCACCTGCGAGACATCCCAGGGGAGATATCCCAAAGGCAATTCCTTCCTGTGGCACAGAAGGCCTGTGGCTTCCCATGTGGCACTAGTGGTAAAGAATCTGCCTACAATATAGGAGACACAGGTTTGATCTCTGAGTTGGGAAGATCCCCTGGAGCAGAAAATGGCAACCTGCTCCAGTATTCTTGCCTAGGAAATCCTATGGACAGAGGAGTCTGATGGGTCCATGGGTCTCAAAAGAGTCAGATGTGCCTAAGCACACGGTTGTTTACAGAAGGTGTGAACCTCAAGGCTGCTCAGTAGTCTGCAGTGGATTCAGGGAGAAAGGGCGTCCTTTCTGTGTGTTTCTTTGCCAATAAGGCCACCAAGGCTGCTTTTGGTCTGAGTCCCAGGCTGTCCTGAGAATTAGCTCCTTTAAGATCTGATTATATCTAACCCTTTTTATTCACAGTGCCTCCAAACCACTCCGTAGAACCCAGGAGAACCTCATCTCTTTCCCTCTAGTCAACATGTGTAATCCCTTCCCTCTTCCTTTATCCAGAACCCTGGGATCCCTATGCATATGGGCAAGAAAAAACACGCATCTTTATCAGTTTTTTTGTTTGTTTTTAAAATATTTTATTTGTTTATTTATTTGACGGGGCTTAGTAATGGCATGTGGGACCTAGTTCCCTGACCAGGGATCAAACCCAGGTCCCCTGCATTGGGACCTCGGAGTCTTAGCCACTGGACCACCCTGGAAGTCCCTTATATCAGGTTTAAGGTGAGGAGATTACCACATCCCCAGTCTCCATTCATGGGCTCTTTTCCCTGCTACCCATATGTGTGAATAAAGTCTAGAGTGAGAGTGAAAATGTTGATAATGATTAGCTCTATGTGGTGGGATGACGGATAGTTTTTACACCTTTTTGTGCTCAGTCGCTTCAGTTGTGTCCAACTCTTTGCGACCTATGGACTGCAGCCTGCCAGGCTCCTCTGTCCGTGGGATGCTCCAGGCACGAATACTGGAGTGGGTATCTTTTTACTCACCTTGATTTGAAAAGTTGCTATTGATGTCAAAATAGAACTTTTAAGAGCTGCAGACTTTGTAATCTTCCATTCCGTCATTTCTACTGCCCGTGCCTGAGGCTGCTCTGTGATCAGGCACAGAGCCTGCACCTGGATGCCACCCATGGATCCTGCCCGTCCCAGTTTTCATCTCCGCTCAGCCCCTGCCCTGCGATCAGCTGGAAATCACACAGCCAGTGAAAGACAGAACCCATGTAAAAGAGAACTGATTGCTGTGAGCATTAACCGAATTGTAGGGCATGTGACAAGGGAACTGTAGCAGGCTGTAATCAGAGGAGAGAGAGAGCTCTAGTTCTCATCGCTGTGACATCACCGCTCATTGAATGGAAACCATGGCAATGAGTTAACAATGTGAAATAGTAGTCTCCTGAATGCTGCAACGAAGAGGAAGGTGGAACAATGGAAAGGTAGCTGGAAGGAACACGTCAGCCAGGACAAGTGTGAAACCCTGGATCCCGGTGTAATTTAAACTGGGCCGTGGGGGGAAGGTGACTTAGGGTACAGTGGGCCACTGCCCAGGGCATTACTCACCTGGTACCTGTCTGGTGACACCCTGGCCTCAATAGGAATATTGCCTGACACCATAGAAATGCTAGAAATGCTGTCCTCTGAGTCAGTACTCATCCTTGCGGAGGTTAAAAATTAACCGGGGCCTTTACACAGCCCCCACGCACACCTTCGGACTTCAGAAATGTCTCCTCACTGAGGCCTCTTTGGCCTGCTGGCACCACACCCTTTGTGTAATTCTTTTTTATTGTTTCACAGCCAACAGCAACACTCCTTCTGAATGGTGACGGCGTCTACTGGAAAGGCCTCCTGGGGGCCCAGGGCTGGCTCCAGCCCAGTGTTGCAGGGCCCTGGAGGGTTGTGATGGCCCTCAGAAGTGAGCAGCTCTTTAGTGACCTGACTTCTGGAATTTACCTGGACTGTCTCCAGCTTCCCAGACTCTCTCTGAAGGGAGTTTGCTTCCTCGGGGCTATTATTTAACATTTTTACTGAAGTAGAGTTGATTTACAGTGTTGTACTAATGTCTGCAAAGTGACTCATTTATACATATATATACATTCCTTATCACATTATTTTCCATTACATTTTATCACAAGATATTGAATATAGTTACCTGTGCTACACAGTAGGACCTTGTCGGTTATCCATTCTGTATATACTAATTTGCGTCTGCAAATCTCAAACTCCCAGTCCTTCCCTCCTCCACCTGCTCCTCCTACCCTTTGGCAACTGCAAGTCTATTCTCCTGAGTCTGTTTCGTAGCTGAGTTCATTTGTGTCCTGTTTTAGAGTCCACATGTAAGTGATATCCTATGGTATTTGTCTTTCTCTTTCTGACTGACTTTGCTTAGCATGAGAATTTCTAGGCCCATCCATGTCACTGCATTATTTCATTCTTACCATGGCTGAGTAGTATTCCTGAGGCCCATTTTTACCTCTGGGAGAGTGCCAGGATTGGGTGAGTACAGGGAGAGTCTCTCCAGTTCTTCAAATACTCCAGCCATGAATTAGCTCAGGCCTAAAATGCCGTAGTTAGAGTCCTTCTCGTCCTTTGATCATCGTTAAAACTCAAATCACTCTACAAATAGAGGTCAGATGGGTGCGTGGAGACAATAATACTCTCTGTGTCTTAATCCAGGCCCTGTAGGTTCTGCCTCTTACATAAAGTTCTCCAGATTTCTTAGCCATAATGATCTCCATTTCTCAATTTCTACAGGGTCTATCTTTGTGCACAAAGCACCCTAGCTCCTCCTGATACACATTTGGGGTTGTTTTCTAGTTCAGTGATTCTCAAGGCAGGGCAGGTTTGCCCTCCAGGGGACATTTGGCAATGTGGGGAGACACTTTTGACTGTTATAACCTGGGAGGGTGGTACTGTCGTCTTGCGAGTAGATTACGTGAGTGACACTGCAAAACTTCCTGCAAGACCCAGGATGCCCCCTACAGCAGAGTTACCCAGCCCAGCATGGCAACAGTGCCAAGGCCCAGAGACCCTGCTTCTGTCCATGGATGACGTATTAAGCCTTATCAGTTACTACATCGTAGTGTGAATGACTTTAGGAGACCTTCCTTGAGAGCAGTGTGAATGGGCTGAAGCTGAATAACCTGGGTACCGGTAGTGGTGGAGGGTGGTGAGGGTGGATGGAGAGACTTCAAACATGAAAGAGGAAATTGAAAGAGAAATTCAGAATTTTCAGAGGAAATATCACTTTCCTTGGGGCAGTCACTAAAGAATTTGTTAATTTGGTTTTTTTCTTCTAGTGCTGTTTGTTAATCAGAGTGTACATCAAAATCCTCGGGGAGTTTTTTCAAAATAAAAATGCTTGAGTCCCATCTTTGAATCTTGTTTAGAGTTGGGTCTGGATATATGTTTTTTATTTTATTTTATTTTGGCTGTGTGGCTTGTGGAATCTTAGTTCCCCGACAAGGCATTGAGCCCAGGCCCTCAGTAGTGAGAGCACAGAGTCCTAACCGCTGGACAGCAAGGGAATTCCCAGGATATTTGTTTTTAGAGGACTCCTAGGATATGCACCTTTGCTTTCAAACCAGTGTGCTAAAGAACATTAGCCAAGTATGACCACTGTTCTAGACTTTCTTCCTTGTTTTAAAAAAAAATTTTATTGAAGTGTAGTTGATTTACAGTGCTGTGTCAATTTCAACTGTACAGAAAAATGATTCCATTTTATATACATATATATATACATATACCCACTCTTTTTTTTCAGATTCTTTTCCCATATAGACCATTAGAGAATCTTGAGTAGAGTTCCTTGTGCTATACAGTAGGTTCTTATTAGTTATCCATTTTATATGCAGTTGGCACCCCACTCCAGTACTTTTGCCTGGAAAATCCCATGGATGGAGGAGCCTGGTGGGCCGCAGTCCATGGGGTCGCTATGAGTTGGACAAGACTCAGCGACTTCGCTTCACTTTTCACTTTCCTGCATTGGAGAAGGCAATGGCAACCCACTCCAGTGTTCTTGCCTGGAGAATCTCAGGGAAGGGGGAGCCTCGTGGGCTGCCGTCTATGGCGTCGCACAGAGTCGGACACGACTGGCGAGACTTGGCAGCAGCAGCAGCAGTGTGTGTATATGTCAGTCCAGGCCCTCTATTCACTCTCCCCTCTTCCCTGTTCCAACCTTTCTTTCCCAATCACAGAGTTTCCACTTTGAAAGAACTAACCATTTTAAAGAAGAATTTGAGATTTTTTAAATTTATTGCCTCCCATCAACACTGGGGGCTTCCCCGGTGGCTTGGTGGTAAAAAATCTGCCTGCCAATGATGCAGGAGACGCAGGTTTGATCCCTGGGTTGGGAGGACCCACCAGAGAAGGAAATGACAACCCACCCCAGTAATCTTGCCTGGGAAATTCCATGGACAGGAGAGTCTGATGGGCTACAGTTCATGGGGTTGCAAAAGAGTCAGACGTGACTTAAAGACTAAGCAACAACACTGGAATTACATCTTTCTTTTTTAAAATTGAGGTATAACTGACGTAAAATTGCTTTAGTTTCTGGTGTACAACATAAAGACTTGATATTTGTATACATTGTGAAATGATCACAATAAGTCTAGTTATCATCTGTCACCATACATAGTTACAAAAAAACTTTTTTCTTGTGATGAGGACTTTTAATATTGACTCTCTTAGCAAGTTTCAAATACGTAATACAGTATTATTAACTATTGTCACCATGCTGCGCATTACATCCCTGTGATTTGTTTACTTTGTCAATGGAAGTCTGTAACTTTAATCCCCCTTCACTCATCTCACCCATCCCCAAAGCCCCTCCCCTCTGGCAACCACCCGTCTGTTCTCTGTATCTATGAATTTGGTTTTTGTTTGTTTTGTTTTTTAGACTCCAAATGACCTAATGATTCCTAATGTATTTTAATATACTATTAGAGAAATGCAAAAGGCTAACTTATAAAGTAAGGTTGTTATAAAATAACAAAAGCTGGCCGGAATGTGTCATTTGTAAAATATCAGTTTTCATTTATGCATAATAAACATATGGCTAAAAAGAATATTGAGGGCACACTCTAAATTTTTAAGTTGTGCGTATAATTTTCAAAATTGAATTAATAAAATCACAAAGTGAAAGTGAACGTCGCTCAGTTGTGTCCGACTCTTTGAGACTCCATGGACTATAGAGCCCATGGAATTCTCCAGGCCAGAATACTGGAGTAGGTGGTCTTTCCCTTCTGCAGGCGATCTTCCCAACCCAGGGATCGAACCCAGGTCTCCTGCATTGCAGGCAGATTCTTTACCAGCTGAACCACCAGGAAAACCCAGGACCATCTCATCTCCACTCTTTCTATTATCAGGCCCTAAACCAGAGGTGGTATTACTGTCTGCATCCTGAAGATTGGAGATGCATGAGAGGAAAAGCGGCTACATTGAGCTCTTTATAGATTTTTCATTGTGCAGGGAATCTGAATTTCAAAACAAATCACTTGTCTTTTTCTTTATTTTTGGCTGTGCTGGGTCTTCTTTGCTGCACAGGCTTTTCTCTAGTTGTGGCGAGCAGGGGCTACTCTCTAGTTGAGGTGTGCGTGGGTTTCTCATCGAGGTGGCTTCTCTTGTTGCAAAGCGTGGGCTCTAGCGATGCCACAACTGCATCGCTAATACTTGTGGCGCACTGGCTTGGTTGCTCTACAGCATGTAGGATCTTCCTGGATCAGGGATCGAGCATGTGTCCCCTGCATTGGCAGACAGGTTCTTTACCACTGAGCCACCAGGGAAGCCCCCTCACTTGTTTCTTTAAAAATATATTTTTTTTACAAAATTTACTCACTCATTCTATCAGTCAACAGCTGTATTTGAAACTGCTTGCCCATCATTTTTTATACCATGTGTACTTGAAACAATGATGTTATAAGAAATATCTTCCTTGGGGAGATTACAATCTCTTATGGGCACAGACCAAAGCACAAACCATGTAAATATGAAAACCAAACAGAGTGAAAGAGAAAATATTCTGGACTCTGTCCACCAAGTCATTAATTTCCTTTTGGTCCCAATTTCCTTGTCTGTTTTTAATAGCCTTCAGAACCCCTACCAGCCTTCCAGTTCTCTGAATCTGTCCTGCTGTGGGTAATCTGAGTGCCTGGGTCCTCAATGACAGAGCCATAGTCACAGAAGGATGTCACATTGTTGATCAGTTGCTCGTTCATGTCCAACTCTTTGCAACCCCATGGACTACAGCACACCAGGCTTCCCTGTCCTTCACCATCTCCTGGAGCCTGCTCAAACTCGTTTATTGAGCCAGTGATGCCATCCAACCATCTCATCCTCTGTTGTCCCCTTCTCCTCCTGTCTTCAGTCTTTCCAGGCATCAGGGTCTTTTCCAAAGAGCTGGTTCTTTGCATCAGGTGGCCAAAGTATTAGGACTTCAGCTTTAGCATCTGTCCTTCCAATAAATATTCAGGGTTGATTTCTTTTGGGATTGACTGCTTTGATCTCCTTGCAATCCAAGGGACTCTCAAGAGTTTTCTCCAGCACCACAATTCAAAAGCATCAGTTCTTTGGCTCTCAGCCTTCTTTATGGTGCAACTTTCACGTCCATACATGACTACTGGAAAAACCATAGCTTTGACTAGATGGACCTTTGTTGGCAAAGTAATGTCTCTGCTTTTTAATATGCTGTCTAGGTTGATCATAGCTTTTCTTCCAAGGAGCAAGCATCTTTTTATTTCATGGCTGTAGTCATCATTTGTAGTGATTTTGGAGCCCAAGAAAATAGTCTGTCACTGTTTCCACTGTTTTCCCACCTATTTACCATGAAGAGATGGGACCAGATGCCATGATCTTCATTTTTTTTTTAATCTTGAGTTTTAAGCCAGCTTTTTCACTCTCCTTTTTACTTTCATCAAGAGGCTCTTTAGTTTCTCTTTGCTTTCTGCCATTATTGTGGTGTCACTGGCATATCTGAGATTATTGATATTTCTCCCAGAAATCTTGATTCCAGCTTGTGCTTTATCCAGCCCGGCATTTCACATGATGTACTCTGCATATAAGTTAAATAAACAGGGTGACAATATACAGCCTTGACGTACTCCTTTCCCAGTTTTGAACCAGTCTATTGTTCCATGTCCGGCTCTAACTGTTGCTTCTTGACCTGCATGAAGTGAAGTGAAGTCGCTCAGTCATGCCCAACTCTTTGAGACCCCATGGACAGTGGCCTGCACCAAGCTCCTCCGTCTATGGGCTTTTCTAGGCAAGAGTACTGGAATGGGTTGCTGTTTCCTTCCCCAGGGAATCTTCCTGACCCAGGGATCGAATCCAGGTCTCCCACATTGTAGACAGACGCTTTACCGTCTGAGCTACCAGAGAAGTCCCTTGACCTGAATACAGGATGTCATACAAGGGAAGGATGTCATATGAGGGAAAGATGTCATATAAGGGAATAAAACCTGCTTCAGGGAGATCACCTGCAAGGCTCACCTGTAGATATCAACCTCTGTCAGCCCTCTAACCAAATGCCTTGACCCTGGTGGTTCCTGAGTCTGTCATGAACAAGGCATAGTCCTTCAACCTTAGTCCACCCACAGGTGGGGTTTGGACTTAATTCCTACAGCTGCTTTGAACAGACCTATGGTCTTTGTTTACTGTAAGCACCTGCACTTCTAAACAATTCCAGCCTGCCTGCCCAGCCCAGTATTAACTCAATCTGAATGTCTCGGCTTGCCTTTTGCTTTGTTTTCTTTTGTTTGTTCACTCAACAAATATTTATTGGGTACTTGTTCATATCAGGCAGTGTCCTTCCTTCTGGATGCAGATGTAAAGAAAAGAAGGTCCTGCCTCCCAGAGCCCACAGTCCAGCTCTACCTGCCTGTGGGCTTTGAGCCCCGCCGGAGGCATCCTGGGGTCCTGATACCATCTCAGTCTCTGTCACTCCCTGTCTCTCAGACCCCTTCTTTGGGCTGGGATCTTGCAGTGAAGGAAGTAAAAGTCTAGAACCTGATGTTCTGAGCTCTGGTTGCCTCTCCTCACCTGTGAACTGGCCCTCTGCTGATATGAATACTTGTCCACATCTTGTACTTGCCTGCTCTTCTCTTTTCTTCTGGATCTTCTGCACGGATCTCTCCATCTCTTTGTGGTCAGTCGACCTCACCCCTCTCTAGTCTTGACTGCTTCCATCAGCTCACCATAATGTTCTTTTTTTTTTTTTTTTTAATTTACTAGGTTGCACCGAGTCTTATTTGTGGCATGTGGAATCTTTAGCTGTGGCAGGGGAACACTTAGTTGTATCATGTGGGATCTAGTTTCCTGACCAGGGATCAAGCCCAGATCCCCTGCACTGGAGTGCAGTGTCTTGGCCACTGGACCACCAGGGATGTCCCACGATGCTGTTCTTGAGGTGCCAGCTTTGGCCAATTCTCCCTGAATCATGGTTGAATGGAAGAATCAAGTCACCCTCACTGTCCTGGTCACAATTGTTGAATATTTTTATTCAATGCGCTCTTGGAGCATCTTGCTTGAGACGTGTCACAATTAAAAACAGGAGCTGCTTAAGCAGATGAGTGTGCAGTTGATACAGTAGTGGAGCCTTAATGGTACTGAAGTAATCAACTAAGAGAGTTTCCCACCAAACACCTGCATCTAGAGCCATACTTTGTGAAAACTGAGTAATGGAAAGCGTTCGGCCAAGACTCAGCAGTTTGCTCCTCTGCAGTTGTGCTGCCAGTGCAAGGATGGTGCTGGTGACAACCAAGGCCTGCTTGCCTGGGAATCACGACTCCAGACACTTCTCTGTCTTTCTGCTTCCCCTCCCCCAACCCCATCCCAGGAGGAGTTTACTAGGCAGCACATCCGTGCTTCTCTTTAGCTGGGGCTAGGACTCTACTCTCTTGGAGAAGGCAATGGCACCCCACTCCAGTACTCTTGCCTGGCAAATACCATGGACGGAGGAGCCTGGTGGGCTGCAGTCCATGGGGTGGGTAGGAGTTGGACACGACTGAGCGACTTCACTTTCACTTTTCACTTCCATGCATTGGAGAAGAAAATGGCAACCCACTCCAGTGTTCTTACCTGGAGAATCGAAGGGATGGGGGGGCCTGGTGGGCTGCCATCTATGGGGTCACACAGAGTCGGACACGACTGAAGCGACTTAGCAGCAGTAGCAGCAGGACTCTACTCTGGAACCTGTAAGATGATCTTGCAAACATATGAGCCAGTCTTCCCTCTCCAGCCTCCTCTGTGCCCCATGTCCCCTAGAGCCAGGAGCAGGAAGACTGGGCAAGCCAGGCCACGAGGGGAATGTGTTTACCTGGAGTCAGCCACCCAGCCATCAAATCTAACACCAAATACACTGTCCGCAAAAGGACGGGCTCAGTTTTCTTTAAGGAGCCTCTGAAGCCGCTGCTTCTGAGCCCGAGGAATTCCAAAGGAAAGTTGCAGTGGAAATTGTCCCGATCAATGCAGTGGGCTGTAAATAATGTGCTAAAGGCATTGAGCGTGCTGTCACCAGCTCTCCTTCTCGTGTCTTTCAATGCACAATGGTCCTGCCCCCTCCCAGATGGGTAGAAGCTCAAGTCATAGGCTGCTAACTCATGTTTCCTTCTTTACTGCTGAAAATTACTCCAAAGACACAAGAAATTATTTAACAGTCTTTACAAAACCACCTCCCTCAGTTCCCAAAGTATATTCTAAATTCTGACTCATTCCTGGGCATCCCAGAGAGTGAGGGAAGCAAGATGTAACTGTAACTAAATGGCCATTGGTATCATGTCTCTTTCTCCCTCATAGACAAAATAAGACAAACTACACCAGCCTGCTGCTGCTGCTAAGTCGCTTCAGTCGTGTCTGACTCTGTGCGACCCCATAGACAGCAGCCCACCAGGCTCCCCCATCCCTGGGATTCTCTAGGCAAGAATACTGGAGTGGGTTGCCATTTCCTTCTCCAATGAATGAAAGTGAAAAGTGAAAGTGAAGTCACTCAGTCGTGTCCAACTCTTCTCGACCCCAAGGACTGTAGCCTACCAGGCTCCTCTGTCCATGGGATTTTCCAGGCAAGAGTACTGGAGTGGGTTGCCATTTCCTTTCCCAACACCAGCCTATTACACATTAATAACTAAGAAGTGCTTTGAGATTGCCGATGGGTGGAAGCTGACCCTTCCTGGGCCCTCCCAGGGGCTGGGGCTTCCGCTGGCACTTGACCCAGGCCAGGTACTCTGCCTGCATGCCCCTCTAATCCTCATACCTGCCCTGTGAATTAGGTATCATCCCCAAGTTTCAAACGAGGAAATCGCATTTCAAAGAGCCTAAGAATTTGCTCTGGCTTCCTCATTTGGTAAACTGAGCTGAAATTCTAACCCAGAGGCTTGTGACTTCAAAGGCTAATAGCTAAAATAGTTTGATTCCCTCTAAAATCTGGGTATGTACATTTGTAGATTCATATAGTCAATGCATTATTCTTGAGCACCTACTATATGCCAGATGTTTGTGATAAACTAATGAACAAATAAAACAAAACTTCTGAGCCTCATAGAGTTTACACTCTAGTGAGTGGAGTACAGAGAGAAGTGGGTACATAATTCTTTTTGCCTGAAATTCCAAAATGGGTATTGCTGGAGAAAACACAAATAGACAATATGAAAATTGCCTCAGGAAGAAGGCAATATTCCTAAATGGAGCTAAATTGATTGCAGTGATCAAAGCCAGGAAATTCTGCTGTGAAGATTAACCGTGTAAGTAATGGATTTCCATTTGTGAAGGCATCTGTTGAAATTCTGGATCAGTCAGCTATGGAATGGTGTGCATACCTTAAATCTTATTAAAAAGATTAGATGTCTGTTGAAGATCTTTTTTTGCAATAACATGCAAAGGTCTGCATTTCTATACTCATTTCATAGATAAGGAAACTAACTTTTCAGGGGATGAATTGCTATGAACCACTCAAAGGTAATTCCTGTAAGAATAAAATGCAGTCCTGAGTGGTAAGTAAAACAATGGATTTACCAGCAGAAATGAGTACAGAACATTTAAAAATATTTATTTTTGGCTGTGCTGGGTCTTCCTTGCTGCACACCGGGCTTCCTCTAGTTTTGGGGAGCAGGGCCTACTCTTTCTGTCGGTGGTTTGGATCAGGTGCGCATGCACAGGAGTTGGGGTGCACTGGCTCTGTTGCTCTGCGGCATGTGGGATATTCCTAGACCATGGATCAAACCCAAGTCCCCTCCATTGGCAGGTGGATTCTTAACCACTGGACCACCAGGGAAGTCCCTACAGGACATGTTTGTAACCTTCTGTGCTTCAAACAACTGGGATCAGAGGTTATCTATGTGAAAATCCTATAAAAGTTAGACTTGTCTTCTGAAAGCTGTGACTTCCCACTAGAAAAGATACTTCTTTTTAAAACTGAATTACAGCTGATTTACAGCATCATATAATTTCAGGGGTATAGCATAGTGATCAATGTTTTTATAGATAACACTCCATTTAGGACACTTCTGATGATAGAAGGATTCCTAGAAGGTCAGCCAGTGTGTCCGTACTGTTCAGCATAGAAAAGACAGACAACTCAGCACCCAGAATATGAATCTGTAGCTACACACATGGGTAAAATGAAGAACTGACCCATTACCTGGACCACATAGCTTTACTTCACAAGCGTACATTAGTTGTTTAGTTGCTGAGTTGTGTCCAACTCTTTTGTGACCCTATGGACTGTAACCCACCAGGCTCCTCTGTCCATGGGATTTCCCCAGCAAAAATACTGGAATGGGTTGCCATTTCCTTCTCCAAAAGTGTTAGGGGGAATATTTTGGCGATAATTTCACTTTGAGATGTTGAGGTGAGTATTTACAAACAAGTGGTACCAAGAGTCATTCAAATCCTGACTCTGCCACTTACTTAATAGCTGTGTGATTTTGGATAAATTACTTAATATCTGTGTCTCAGTTTTCCCATCTGTAAAGTAAAGATAACAATGGTACCTATTTTATAGGGTCTTTTAAGGGCTCACTGAATTTATGTATGAGAAACATTCAGTTGATTCATGTCTGACACTCGAGTCAGTACACACCATCGTGAGAGATGTTATTATAATTTAGGATGGTGTGTCTATATGGACTGATGTAAGAACATTCTGAAACAGCCCATTTGCTTTAATAGCATTTGAAATTTCTTTTCTCCAATGATCAACAATTTCCTACCACGCCTGAAAGATCACGAGATGGCTGACAAGGCTTCTTGGTCTGTCTCAACAGCAAAATCTGAAGCAAACGACCACACAGTCCAGCAGGTTGCCAAGCACACCGTCATCCACTTAAGTGACTGAATATTGCACTTACCTTGGCCAGTTTGACTGTCCTGTCTAGACATAATCTAACAGTGGCTGACATCCTATCATGGTACAGACCCACAAGTGATGAGGCTTCAAAAGGGGCAAAAGAACTAGGTATTAATGAGGGGAACTCAATACCAACATGAAAACAACTGGTAAAAAACCTTTTCTATTAATACGGGGTAAGTTTAGTGGGGTAAATGTGGGGGTAAGTTTGAAGCCACAGTGTGAGTTCAGTTCAGTTCAGTTCAGTTGCTCAGTCGTGTCTGACTCTTTGCCACCCCATGAACTGCAGCACGCCAGGCCTCCCTGTCCATCACCAACTCCTGGAGCTCACTCAGACTCACGTCCATCGAGTCAGTGATGCCATCCAGCCATCTCATCCTCTGTTGTCCCCTTCTCCTCCTGCCCCCAATCCCTCCCCGCATCAGAGTCTTTTCCAATGAGTCAACTCTTCGCCTGAAGTGGCCAGAGTACTGGAGTTTCAGCTTTAGCATCATTCCTTCCAAAGAAATCCCAGGGCTGATCTCCTTCAGAATGTGAGTTAAGAAAGAACATTACACAAGATCCTAATGATCCAGAGTTTCCATTTGGGAAGAAAACAAAGATACAAAATATTTAATTCCTCAAGGGAGATGATTATCTTTGGCAACCTTCTGACTGATTTGTCAAAATGCAACAAACCAAAAGATGAATCCAGTGAGATTCCATGGTTGTTATAAATGGGACAAGTTACAAATTGTGAGTCTGGGTGGTATCTCTTACATGTACTTGGACAAGCCTGTGGGTGTCTTCAGGGCAAAGAAGGAAACTGATCGCTGTTGTTTCTTACATGTCATAGTCTGTGTTCCAATGAATGACTTTGATATTCCCCTGTGACAAAGAGAAAAAAAGATCTCTTGAGCACCTTCACCCTGGACATGTAGCTGTTGAACAAAATCTTTACTTGTCTCTGAGGAGTAGCTACTCTTTCCAGTTAGAAATCCATGTGAGCAGTTATTTGATGAAGACGCTTCTTGTAGCCTCAAAATAAAATATGTACATTTGGCTGCCCCATGCCTCTGCAGGGAAAGGAAAGCAAATTTTCCCTCCTCACATCACCAGTGAAGGAGTCTCTCCAAGAGGTTTTATTGCTCAGTATTTCATTGGAAAACTGGTGAAGTGGGCTAAAGGTCTGTAAGAAGAATGGAATAGACAATAAGAGGTTATGTACTTTCTATAAAGTACATAAGTGTAAAGTAAAAATTTTTTAATTAACCTTTTAATCTCAGCAGAACAAATATTTTTCTTATGCATCATAATATTTCAAATTGAAATATTTGGGGGCTTGCATTGTCTGCAAAATCTCCTCAACTAACATCTTCAATTTGCTAAGAGAAAGTCTAGTTTTAAAATGTATGCAAAACTTCCTAGATTTATTCCTAGATTTCTTTCTCTTCCATCTCTTTTTTTCTAAAGAAATTTTAACCTCTCTTGTGGGCTTTGGACTCATTTAATCAAAGGACAGCTGAAGATTTTATTACCTTCCTGATGATGCTATTTGACTATTGTTTGTTTTTTTTGTTTTTTAATACAAAGAACAGTTTTCATTCCAATCCCAAAGAAAGGCAATGCCAAAGAATGCTCAAACTACTGCACAATTGCACTTATCTCACACGATAGTAAAGTAATGCTCAAAATTCTCCAAGCCAGGCTTCAGCAATATGTGAACCATGAACTTCCTGATGTTCAAGCTGGTTTTAGAAAAGGCAGAGGAACCAGAGATCAAATTGCCAACATCTGCTGGATCATGGAAAAAGCAAGAGAGTTCCAGAAAAACATCTATTTCTGCTTTATTGACTATGCCAAAGCCTTTGACTGTGTGGATCACAATAAATTGTGGAAAATTCTGAAAGTGATGAGAGTACCAGACCACCTGATCTGCCTCTTGAGAAATCTGTATGCAGGTCAGGAAGCAACAGTTAGAACTGGACATGGAACAAAAGACTGGTTCCAAATAGGAAAAGGAGTTCATCAAGGCTGTATATTGTCACCCTGCTTATTTAACTTATATGCAGAGTACATCATGAGAAACGCTGGACTGGAAGAAACACAAGCTGGAATCAAGATTGCTAGGAGAAATATCAATAACCTCAGATATGCAGATGACACCACCCTTATGGCAGAAAGTGAAGACAAACTAAAAAGCCTCTTGATGAAAGTGAAAGAGGAGAGTGAAAAAGTTGGCTTAAACCTCAACATTCAGAAAATGAAGATCATGGCATCCGGTCCCATCGCTTCATGGGAAATAGATGGGGAAACAGTGGAAACAGTGTCAGACTTTATTTTTCTGGGCTCCAAAATCACTGCAGATGGTGACTTCAGCCATGAAATTAAAAGATGCTTACTCCTTGGAAGGAAAGTTATGACCAACCTAGATAGCATATTCAAAAGCGGAAATATTACTTTGCCAACAAAGGTCCGTCTAATCAAGGCTGTGGTTTTTCCTGTGGTCATGTATGGATGTGAGAGTTGGACTGTGAAGAAGGCTGAGCACCCAAGAATTGATGCTTTTGAACTGTGGTGTTGGAGAAGACTCTTGAGAGTCCCTTGGACTGCAAGGAGATCCAACCAGTCCATTCTGAAGGAGATCAGCCCTGGGATTTCTTTGGAAGGACTGATGCTGAAGCTGAAACTCCAGTACTTTGGCCACCTCATGCGAAGACTTGACTCATTGGAAAAGACCCTGATGCTGGGAGGGATTGGGGGCAGGAGGAGAAGGGGATGACAGAGGATGAGATGGCTGGATGGCATCACTGACACGATGGACATGAGTCTGAGTGAACTCCGGGAGTTGGTGATGGACAGGGAGGCCTGGTGTGCTGCGATTCATGGGGTCGCAAAGAGTCAGACACGACTGAGGGACTGATCTGATCTGATCATAAGGCATGAATGGAGTTTGCTGCTACCAGCAATAAATGGAACTGGGAGAAGAAAGGCAGAACTCAGTTCAGTTCAGTTGCTCAGTCGTGCCCTACTCTTTACGACCCCATGAATCGCAGCACGCCAGGCCTCCCTGTCCATCACCAACTCCCGGAGTTCACTCAGACTCATGTCCATCGTGTCAGTGATGCCATCCAGCCATCTCATCCTCTGTCATCCCCTTCTCCTCCTGTCCCCAATCCCTCCCAGCATCAGGGTCTTTTCCAATGGGTCAACTTTTCGCATGAGGTAGCCAAAGTACTGGAGTTTCAGCTTCAGCATCAGTCCTTCCAAAGAAATCCCAGGGCTGATCTCTTTCAAAATGGACTGGTTGGATCTCCTTGCAGTCCAAGGGACTCTCAAGAGTCTTCTCCAACACCACAGTTCAAAAGCATCAATTCTCGGGTGCTCAGCTTTCTTCACAGTCCAACTCTCACATCCATACATGACCACAGGAAAAACCATAGCCTTGACTAGACGGGCCTTTGTTGGCAAAGTAATGTCTCTGCTTTTGAATATGCTATCTAGGTTGGTCATAACTTTCCTTCCAAGGAGTAAGCATCTTTTAATTTCATGGCTGAAGTCACCATCTGCAGTGATTTTGGAGCCCAGAAAAATAAAGTCTGACACTGTTTCCACTGTTTCCCCATCTATTTCCCATGAAGCGATGGGACCGGATGCCATGATCTTCGTTTTCCGCATGTTGAGGTTTAAGCCAACTTTTTCACTCTCCTCTTTCACTTTCATCAAGAGGCTTTTTAGTTTGTCTTCACTTTCTGCCATAAGGGTGGTGTCATCTGCATATCTGAGGTTATTGATATTTCTCCTGGCAATCTTGATTCCAGCTTGTGTTTCTTCCAGTCCAGCGTTTCTCATGATGTACTCTGCATATAAGTTAAATAAGCAGGGTGACAATATACAGCCTTGATGAACTCCTTTTCCTATTTGGAACCAGTCTGTTGTTCCATGTCCAGTTCTAACTGTTGCTTCCTGACCTGCATACAGGTTTCTCAAGAGGCAGGTCAGGTGGTCTGGTACTCCCATCTCTTTCAGAATTTTCCACAATTTATTGTGATCCACACAGTCAAAGGCTTTGGTATAGTCAATAAAGCAGAAATAGATGTTTTTCTGGAACTCTCTTGCTTTTTCCATGATCCAGCAGAGGTTGGCAATTTGATCTCTGGTTCCTCTGCCTTTTCTAAAACCAGCTTGAACATCAGGAAGTTCACAGTTCCAATTAAGAGAGCAGGAGTATAAAACCAGATCATGGAGGGACTTCCCCGGTGGCCCAGTGGCTGAGACTCCATTCTCCAGTACAGGGGGCCTGGGTTCTATTTCTGGTCAGGGAACTAGATCTCACATGTAGCAATTAAGACCCAAAACAGCCAAATAAATACAAATTAAAAACAACAGATTGTAGAGCAAAAGGACAGAAAGAGTAGGAGTAAAGGAGATGCCAGTCCCCTGATGGGTGTTAGATAGCTCCTAACACCAGGCCTGCCTCTGCTCCAAGTTGTCATAGGATGCAGAGTTAGACATATGGATCACACATATTCATGTTCTGTACCACACATATTCAGATTCAGATTCATGTTCTGAACTGGCATAGACTGACCAAAACTGTCTCAGGAAACATCTGCCTTTCACCAGGACAACAGTTTAAAATTAAGTCAGTGTTTGGTCAAGAAAGCAGTTAATTTAGTACAGAAATGTCAGACTGGTTGTTTGAAATTCCTAAATCAATCCATTCAAAGTGAAGGAAATGATAGCCTGCATAAACTGTCTAAATAGGTGTTAGGTCCAGTAATCCTGATGAAAGAGCTATGAAATTTATTTGAAAAGCAATAAAGTATACACAAATGTCAGATATTATTATTATGCCATAATTTTCCTGCACTTCCATTATTGATTCATTTATGTTAGTATCACATTTCCAGTTTAGGCAAGAAAGCCTAAACTGCCATATTCTAGAAAATGTACATTTTGGTATCCACACTACTTTTATTTAGCATGCAAATAAAAGTGTATCAATTGCCCTTATTGACAGTAGCAGATTTCTTAGGATCTTTGATCTGCATGCAAACTAATTGGCCTTGAATCCATTCTAACAACATTTTAATTATTCACTAGTTCACTAGTTAATACTTAAGAGCAACTTCAACTTTAAAATGTCAATAAGAGCATGTCCTGACTTGTTCAATACCCATATAATAATTTCATACAATATTCATATCAACCTAAATTTTCTCTGATCTTTATAAATCAGTCTAAAATATTTTTATATTCAGAAAATAACATTAAAATTCTAACAATTGTAACATCCTTTGCATGTTAAATATGCAGATTTTCTGAGCATCTTGTTTATTAAATATTTTATTGACAAAGTTTGCTTTCTTAACGGAGAAGGTGATGGCACCCTACTCCAGTACTCTTGCCTGGAAAATACCATGGACAGAGGAGCCTGGTAGGCTGCAATCCATGGGGTCTCGAAGAGTCAGACACGACTGAGTGACTTCACTTTCACTTTTCACTTTAATGCATTGGAGAAGGCAATGGCAACCCACTCCAGTACTCTTGCCTGGAGAATCCCATAGATGGAGGAGCCTGGTAGGCTGCAGTCCATGGGGTGGCTAAGAGTCAGACAGGACTGAGCGACTTCACTTTCACTTTGCTTTCTTAAAAAAAGATTTTTCTTTAGGCCATCTTTACAATTTGTTACAATATTGCTTCTGCTTTATGGTTTGTTTTGGCCATGAGGCACAAGGGATCTTAAGCTCCTTGACCAGAGATTGAACCCACACCCCCGTGCATTGAAAGGCAAGGTGTTAACCACTGGACCACCAGGGAAGCTGTTTTTTCATTTAGTCTGAGACTACCTGGTATCAGTTTTTAAGAGTCAGTTGAAAAAATCAGTAAAAAGTCTGGCTCCTATTGTGCATAGAACTATACCATGGGGAGTATAAAGTGAAAGTCACTCAGCTGTGTCTGACTCTTTGCGACCCCATGGACTATAGCCTGCCAGGCTCCTCTGTCTGTGGGATTCTCCAGGCAAGAATACTGGAGTGGGTTGCCATTCCCTTCTCCAAGGGATCTTCCAAACCCAGGGATCGAACCTAGGTCTCTCACATTGCAGGCAGATTCTTTACCATCTGAGCCACCAGGGAAGCCCTGGTATATATACCAGTATGTATACTGGTATAAAGTATACAGATGTGGTAAAACCACATTCTCTCAGTGCACTGTTCATATCCCCATGGAACCCTTTACTGCAACCACTGAATGCAGGTAGCAACTGGAAACAAAACAAACAAAAGACAGAAAGGCACCAGACCATAAGAGAACATGTGTCTGTCCTGGGTTGGGCTCTCCAGATGAGGGTATCTGTAAAAAGTGCTTTGGGGAGTGGAGAAATAGGGCTAAAGGGAAATCCTATAGAAGGTAACTTTAGCTCAGTATTTTTTTTTTTTTTTTTTTGGTTTACAAAATAATTTGTACAATTTTTTTTTTCCCTTACACAGAAGGAACAATGAAACCTAACTGATGAGTACTGAACAGGCACTCTCTTTGAATAGTTACCAAATAAAATACATGCATATAGAAATGTACAATTTTAGACTTACTAGTAACAGAGTTTCTACCAATATTCCTAGTGGTCTTATCAAATTCACCTATAATACTATCTGGCCCTGTTGTTTTTGTGAGGGTGTAGCTCTTTGACAATTTTCTCATTTCTTCTACAAAAATCTGATTGTTTAGATTTTCTAACTCTTCTGGAATCATTTATGGTAAATTTGTAAAATTTCTAGAAAGTTTTTCATTTTTATCTAGGTTTCTAAATCATTTGCATATGTCTCAGTCATCTTTAATGTTTCTTTTAATGCAGTTATTTCCCTTTTATCATTTAAAATTTTGTGTATCTGTACTTTCTCTACATGTTTCTTAAAAGTCTCTTAGAATTTTGGTTGGGGCCGGGGGGCGGAATTCATTTTCCAGTTTTGAATGTTATGTGTTAAATTTTCTTGTAACATGAAATTCTTAACCAACGACCAAACACAAAGCCAGGTGTAAATAACAACTTAGTTTATAATAAAAGTGACATTTAAACTGGGAAAATGGACAGTTTGTCAAATTATGTTGAGTGAAATAACTATTGATATATTTGTAACGAATCTTCATATCTAAGTACCACTTACTGGAATAAACTCCAGATAAATTCAGAGTTATTCTTAAAATGTATGTCAGAACAAAGCATTGTAGAATATTTCTCCAACTTTAGGATAAAGAAATAATTTCAAAAAAAAAAAAAAGGCCAGAAAAACCATAAAGGAAAATACTGGTAAATTTGTCTGATTAAAAATTTTAGTACAGCAAAAGACACCATGAGTAAAATTGTTCCATGACAGGGATAAAACATTGCTACATGTTTAAACGACTAATAATTAGTATCTAGTGTATATTGAAAGTGAAAGTGAAAGTGCTCAGTGGTGTCCAACTCTGTGACCCTGTGGACTGTAACAGTCCATGAAATTCTCCAGGCCAGAATACTCGAGTGGGTAGCCTCTCCCTTCTCCAGGGGATCTTTCCAACCCAAGGATCAAACCCATCTCCCACATTGCAGGCGGATTCTTTACCAGCTGAGCCACAGGGGAAGCCCAAGAATAGTGAAGTGGGTAGCCTATCCCTTCTCCAGTGGATTTTCCTGACCCAGGAATCGAACCAGGTCTCCTGCATTGCAGGCAGATTTTTTATCAACTGAGCTATCAGGAAATCTCCTAGTGTATATTGAATTCCTACAAATTAATAAGGAAATCTCAAAAAAATCTATTTAAAAGAAGGCAAAAGGTATTTTTAAAATTTACAGAAGATAAATGATAAGTAATGAAATATATTCAAATTTGCTGTCATCTGAAATATACAAATTAAAATAATAGTATACCAATTTTTGCCTATTAGATTGTTAAAAATTAAAATAAATGGAAGTATCAAATATTTAACCAGGAACTAATGCATAATATATATGGGTTAATATATATAATACATATATGGGTAGCTCAGATGGTAAAGAATCTGTCTGCAATGCAGGAGACCTGGGTTCATCCCTGGAAGATTCCCTGGAGGAGGGCATGGCAACCCACTCAAGTATTCTTGCCTGGAGAATCCCCATGGACAGAGGAGGCAGGAGGTTTACAGTCCATGAGCTCGCAAAGAGTTGTACACGACTGAGTGACCAAGCACCCAATGCATAATATAAAATATGTGGGGGGTGGGGAGTGAATCTGGAAGAACAATTTTAAAAAATGCATATAACCTTTGATTCAGCAATTTTTCCACCCTAAAAATGTACTCAGATATTTCCACAAGATGTTCAATATCAATTATATAGGGATGTGGTGTTACACTGTGTATTGTATCCATAATATGAAATACTGGTAGTCATTAGAAGGAGGTAGAAAGAGCTTCATGCAATGACGTATAGAGCTCTACAAGACCTATTGTTAGGTGAAGAAGGAAGTTGAAGAATGGTTTGTCTATATATTATGATTACATGTGTGTAACACAACCAACCAAGATTGAATTTGTGTAGTGTGTAATATATATATGTCTGTGTGCATTTTTTTTTAAAAGATGAGAAGGTTGTTCACCAAAACGTTGACATTTTCTCCTCTAAGTGAACGAATCAGATTGGGAAGCACAAAGATATTCACATTTCCATCCCTTTATTTTTGTATTTTACAATATTTGAATCATTTACAATAAGAATGTATTTACATTTTAGTAGCATCATTTTTTAAAGACAGTAAGTATTAAGAAAAGTAGATGGTATGGGCCTGCCTATTTGTATATCGGGGCATATGTTGGGGGTGGGTATGATGAGGAACAATTACTTGTGACCCATTTTTACTCAATCAGGAGACTCTTCCATAATTCGGTGAAATACTCTGTAGTCCAGAGCAGATCCTTCAATAAGAAACAAATGTTTAAATCCTTTCTCTCTTCTCTCTTTCACACACATATACACACAAATCCACATATTAATTTATTCCCTAGGTGTTTGTTGAGTATGGACCTACTTCTAATTCTGTTTTAAGTGTGATGGCACTTTCTCATCACCCTGTGCAGGTAAAAATATGCATTTTCTCAAACTTTCTGGGTCACCATGCCAGCTTGTAGGACAGCATCGCTCTGCTGCTGTCATTAAGGACAGATGCCTTCGGGCAATTTTAGGCCAGCAGTTTTTTTCCCATCCCAAATCTCCCTCAAGTTCCAACTGCTTAGATGGGGCTGAAAGAAGTAGGGTTGAGGCAAGGGAGAGGTCAGGGGGTATCTATATGATGGTGTGTGTAGTTGTAATATGTGATTTATAATAAATGTATCTGGTCTTTGTCCCAAATTTTGGTACAGAGCTCCTAAAACCTTTGGAATAACCTAACTGAAGAGAGTGCAAAATGTCTTTTATTAAGTTAATGAGACTACTCTGGGACTGTATATAAGGGTGGGAGCTGAACGCCAGCAGAACCAACTACATGATTAAAGGATTAGGACTTTCAGTAACACCCCTTAACCTCCAGAGTGCAAAGAGGGGCTGGAGGGTAAATCCATCACCAATGGCCAATGATTTAATCAGTTGTGCCTATGTAATGAAGCATCCACAAAACCCCAAGAAGGTCAAGTTTGTGGAGAGCTTCCGGGTTGGTGAACATGAGGAAATTTGAGGACAGTGGCAAAGGGAAGGGCATGGAAGCCCCACACATTTTCCCTGTGCTTATGCATTTCTTCCATCTAGCTGGACTTGAGTGATACCCTTTTATAATCACCTGGTGAATCTAGTAAGTAAAATGTTTCTCTGAGTTCTGCACCACAGTAGCAAATTAATGGTCCAAGAAGCTGGGGGAGAGTGTGGTGGGGGGACAGGGGGTGTTCATAGAACTCTGATCTACAGCCTGTGGATCTTGAATAGAGATGATAGCCTAGACTTACAAGTGGCATCTTAAGTGAGGGTGGGGGACAGTCTTGTAGGACTGAACTCTTAAACTGTGGGGTCTGGGACCTCCCTGGTGGTCCAGCGGTTAAGAATCTCCCTGCTGATGCAGGGACATGGATTTGATCCCTGATCTGGGAAGAACCCACATTCCGCAGGGCAAGGAAGCCTGTGCACCACAACTACTGAAGCCTGCGCACCTAGAGCCTGCTACAAGAGAACCCACCACAGTGAGAAGCTGGTGTAGAAGAGTAGCCACCGTTCTCTGCAGCTGGAGAAAGCCTGTGCCCAGCAACGAAGACCCAGCACAGCCCCCCAAAATAAATACATAAATATTCTGAAAAATGGACAAAAGATGTGGGATCTGACACTATCTCTGATAGTGAATTGAGCTGTAGGACAACCAACTGGTCTCTGAGAATTGATTGGTGGGAACCCCTTCACACTCTGGAATTGGAGGTGCCATGTCACAGTAGTATAGCCATGCCACTTTGGCTGCAGAAAAGAACCGGCCAGATATATGTTTATGCATTGCTTTTTTTGTGGAGGGTAGCTAGTGGATTATCACAAGAAGGAAGTGGGACATGGGACAAATCATCCCAAAGTGTCATCCACAGGTGTGTGGCTTAGAGAGCAAAGACCATATAAGCAAAAGGACATACAGACTCGAGAAGCAACGTCCTTGCATTAGGAGGCCCAGTGTCATCCTTTTACCATGCAACTTTCAGACGACTGCTGCCCCACCCTCAGGGCCTTTGCCCAGCATCAGCTGGGGCACTGGACTGGCCCACCCTCACGTAAGCACATACTGTGCACTGCCTGCCACTGCCCCTGCCTGTGCATCTCTACATTCAACTGATCAGATGTGGGATCTCAAAACTGTATCCAGTGCACTGGGTTCTCAGTTTTCTGACCCCCAACTTGTCCCTTTTATTTATTTATTTTAGAATTTCCTCTCTTTTTTTTGTCCCTCTCTTTTGATAACAGTGCATCTTTTCAGATGACGGCATCATGGGAAAGAGTAGCCTTTCAGTCCTTATCACTTGACTCTAGGCTGAAAAGCCATTGAAATCAAGTTCAAACACATCTTTATGATCGTAAATTCATTAATGTCAATAACCAAACTCACTGTTTGCTTGTATTTGTAACTTCAAGAAATTATTCTCGGAACTTTACCAGCACACGATGTTCTGTTTTGATTGGCTCAATCTGATTTCTTTCAGCTCTGAAACAAATTCTCTGCATTGAGACAGCCTCATTGCTAACCACAAAAAGATCATTTCATTCATAAGTGTATTTCTGCATGTGTGCCTTACTTTTGCACAATGGTTATATAGTGCTTGAGTTGCAGTGAGGGAAACCATTTTACACTTATTTTCATTCAACTACATTACATGAGAAAAAGAAGATTCTATTAATACTATGTCTTATGGCAGAAAGTGAAGAGGAACTAAAAAGCCTCTTGATGAAAGTGAAAGAGAAGAGTGAAAAAGTTGACTTAAAGCTCAACATTCAGAAAACTAAGATCATGGCATCTGGTCCCATCACTTCATGGCAAATAGATGGGGAAACAGTGGAAACAGTGTCAGGCTTTATTTTGGGGGCTCCAAAATCACTGCAGATGGTGACTTCAGCCATGAAATTAAAAGACGCTTACTCCTTGGAAGGAAAGTTATGACCAACCTAGATAGCATATTTGAAAGCAGAGGCATTACTTTGCCAAGAAAGGTCCGTCTAGTCAAGGCTATGGTTTTTCCAGTAGTCATGTATGGATGTGAGAGTTGGACTATAAAGAAAGCTGAGCACTGAAGAATTTATGTTTTTGAACTGTGGTGTTGGAGAAGACTCTTGAGAGTCCTCTGGACTACAAGGAGGTCCAACCAGTCCATCCTAAAGGAGATCAGTCCTGGGTGTTCTTTGGAAAGAATGATGCTGAAGCTGAAACTCCAGTACTTTGTCCACCTCATGAAAAGAGTTGACTCACTGGAAAAGACTCTGATGCTGGGAGGGATTGAGGGCAGGAGGAGAAGGGGACGACAGAGGATGAGACGGCTGGATGGCATCACTGACTCGATGGACGTGAGTCTGAGTGAGCTCCAGGAGTTGGTGATGGACAGGGAGGCCTGGCGTGCTGCAATTCATGGGGTCGCAAAGAATTGGACACAACTGAGTGACTGAACTGAACTGAAGGTCAAAATTTCAAGACAGCCCTTGATCAGAGATGTATTTACAAAATAGCCTGCTCCTGGCACTTTGACTAGAGGCAGCATTTGTTATTGTTGTTTAGTTTCTAAGTCAGTTCAGTTCAGTTCAGTCGCTCAATCGTGTCCGACTCTTTGCGACCCCATGAATCACAGCACGCCAGGCCTCCCTGTCCATCACCAACTCCCAGAGTTCACTCAGACTCACGTCCATAGAGTCGGTGATGCCATCCAGCCATCTCATCCTCTGTCGTCCCCTTCTCCTCCTGCCCCCAATCCCTCCAAGCATCAGAGTCTTTTCCAGTGAGTCAACTCTTCGCATGAGGTGGCCAAAGTACTGGAGTTTCAGCTTTAGCGTCATTCCTTCCAAAGAAATCCCAGGGCTCATCTCCTTCAGAATGGACTGGTTGGATCTCCTTGCAGTCCAAGGGACTCTCAAGAGTCTTCTCCAACACCACAGTTCAAAAGCATCAATTCTTCATGTCTGACTCTTTTGCAACCCCATGGACTGTAGCCCATCAGGCTCCTCTGTCCATGGGATTTCCCAGGCAAGAATACCAGAGGGGTTTGCCATTTCCTTCTTTGAGGGGGGATCTTCCTGACCCAGGGATCCAACCTGAATCTCCTACATTGGCAGGTGAGCCATCAGGGAAGCTCATAAATTAACCCAGTTCTAGCAAATAAGATGCAATGGCAAAACTGTAACGGGATTAGCAGAAGTATTTCCATTCACTTGATGGAATGTGAATATACGATGATGCATTTGGAAGAGGTTTGGCATTTTTCTGTGGTATTGGATGTGCAAATGCAATAAGCTCCTCTCTAACTCCACCTTGACTTGATTTGTTTTTCCATATTCGTGCCCAATAGTCTCAAAGAAGTTATAAAACATCCATGTGAAGTGAACCATATCATAATGGGCTTAAGCAATAGATGGTAAGGTGGGTCTGACCAGGGAAATCTGGATTAGAAAACCTAATACTATAGAGGATAACCCTAAAGTTCAAAAGCTGTCGATGGATCCTTCTATGGACATACAAGTGATGAACATCCAAACATTATATTTTAATTTATTTAGGGGATGCATATTATTGAGTTATTTATATTCTTCAGTTCATAGCACATTATCGTCAGTGATCTCAGCAAAATCTTTCCTGTTTATGTTTTATTTCATTCAGTCAATAAATATTTATGAAGTACATGCTATGTGCCAGGTACTATTCTAGGCAGTGGTGCTACAATCATGAACAAAACAAAGCAAAACAAAATCTTTGCTCTTGTGGTATTTACTTTCTAGCAGGGTTAGATAGACAATAAATAATAAAATAGTAAATTATACAGTATGATGGAAAGTGGTGCATGGTATGGAAAACTTGATAGAATACTTCCCAAATAAGAAGTAAACGAATGCAAATCCTAAGATCTGAGTGCTGGAGAGGCAGGAAACTTAGCTTCCAATTGCAACCACAGAATTGGCTACATAAGACAGTGCTTAATTCCTAGGACAGAAGAACATAAAAGAGAAAAAGTGAATACAAAGGTAGAAACTTGGAAAGACATGTTCTGTTTCAGTAATTCTTAGAGTTCCAAAATATTTTAGCAGTACACCTAACCCAACTCTTCAATAATCTTAAAAGGATATTGCTTAATTGCTGCCTAAATTACTTTCAGATAATCTTAGAAGGGCATTGCTTAATCACTGACTACAGTTACTATCTTTTATACCATAATGCATTTTTTTTTCTGTTCTGAAAACCAGACAACTTTAACCAGATCTTAGGCTTAAATTCCAGACCACCCTGCCAAACATGAAAAAGACCTATTTCAACTATTGCTAAATGCAATGTTGACAGAAATGCAGAATGGTAAGCCTCTACTCCAAAATAAGGCGCCCCTTATATCTCCAGCATGCCTGGGAACCAACACTCATTCGAAGGTCCTATCTTATCTGTCTCCCCCACTACCTGTGAACTCCTTGAAAGCAGTAACTGTGTTTTATTTGTTTTGGATGATTTGGAATCTAGCTCAGTGCTAGCATATAATGATCAATTTTAAAATATTTAAAGAATGAGTATTAAAGACAGCATATTAAAAAGCAGAGACATTACTTTGCCAACAAGGTCCATCTAGTCAAAGCTCTGGTTTTTCCAGTAGTCATTTATGGATGTGAGAGTTGGACCATAAAGAAGACTGAGTGCTGAAGAATTGATGCTTTTAAACTGTGGTGCTGGAGAAGACTCTTGAGAGTTGGACTATAAGGAGATCAAACCAGTCAATCCTAAAGGAAATCCACCTTGAATATTCATTGAAAGGACTGATGCTGAAGCTGAAGCTCCAATACTTTGGCCACCTGATGTGAAGAGCTGACTCATTAGAAAAGACCCTGATGCTGGGAAAGATTGAAGGCAGGAGGAGAAGGGGACAACAGAGGATGAGATGGTTGGATGGCATCACTGACTCACTGGGCATGAATTTGAGCAAACTCTGGGAGATGGTGAAGTACTGGGCAGCCTTGCGTGCTGCGGTCCATGGGGTTGCAAAGAGTTGGACATGACTGAACAACAACAAAAAAGAATGAACAAATGAACATTTTATGATGGTGTTGGGCTTGTTTTCATAGTGATATGTTATGTTACTGAAGGGGTTGCTTAAGAGTTGAAATTTCTTATTAAAAATAGAAATACACAAATATTTTATATGGCCTCTGCATATCAGATCTTTAAATCTCTGGTTTTTAAAGGTGATTCTTTTCATAGTTTGCTCTTGGAGTCCATGCCTATCTTGTCTTTCCTGCTCAGCTGTAAACAGGAAAGAGCTTCATCCTCAGTGTCTGACCCTACCGGATTACTGACTCAATCCTGGCTCATGCTGGCGACTCATTTATATCAGTGTGTGTGTGTGCGTTGAGGTGAGATGAAATGGAAGTGAGGTGATGGTGGAAGGGGAAGATGTGAAATTAGTCTAATGGTATGGGATGTGACTGGAGAAGGCAATGGCACCCCACTCCAGTACTCTTGCCTGGAAAATCCCATGGACGGAGGAGCCTGGTAGGCTGCAGTCCATGGGGTCACTAAGAGTCAGAGATGACTGAGCAACTTCACTTTCACTTTTCACTTTCCTACATTGGAGAAGGAAATGGCATCCCACTCCAGTGTTCTTGCCTGGAGAATCCCAGGGATGGGGGAGCCTGGTGGGCTGCCGTCTATGGGATCACACAGTCAGACAGGACTCAAGCGACTTAGCAGCAGCAGCAGCATGGGATGTGACTGGGGTGAACTAAGAGTGTCTCTCTGTCCACCAAGATATTGTCTGTTTGGTTCATATAGCTGAACTTCTGGTTAGAGTCTGCAGGAGATGCTATGATATGTCATCCACATCCTCCCTTCAGGACTGCCTTCAACCAAAGGGACCTGCCTCGCCCAAGATTATAACCCTTTGTGGGCTGTCCATACCCAAGGGCTGATCATTGTGGGATCTGGCCCCTTGCCTCATTTGGGACATCTCTGAATGGTCATGAAAGCTTCAGAGTTCGCTGTGGGATTTGGATCAGACCTCTGTTGTCATTTAGTCACTAAATTGTGTCTGACTCTTTGCAACCCCATGGACTGAAGCCTGCCAGGTGCCTCTGTCCAGGCAAGAATACTGGAGTGGGTTGCCATTTCCTACTTCAAGGGTCTTCCTGACCCACAGATTGAACCCATGTTTCTCGATTGGCACTTTACCACTGAACCACCTGGGAAGCCCTGGATGAGACCTTTATTGCAATGGTATTACAATTGTACTTCTCCCTCTGATGAATCCTGCTTCCCTCATATTCTTACAGGTGTTGTTCCTAAGATATTCCCCCCAAAACTTCCTGCCTGCAAATCTCCACCTCCATTTGTTTTCTTGGAAACTTATCCCATGAAAGAGTACCACTTCTATTCCAGACTCTGCCCCAAGTTAAAAGCTTGTTTCAAATTTTGGCCCTCTCGCTGATGATCAGAATTCTTGTGAAGACCTTACCTGTCCCCTCCCACAGATAGTTGGATCCTACTCACCGTACCTTTAGCAGATGGACCAACAGACCATTTGAAAAATGTAAAACCACCATCTGTAAGTTTTTTAAAATGTAATTTTCCAATAGGTTCTACAATTGAGCCACTTTTAGTAACAAAACTGGTCAATTAAGCACTTTGGATGCTGTGATTTGATCTGCTATGTACTAGTTTTGGGTTTGATTGGCATTCTGGATTAAAACAAATTACAACTAAATTAATAATCATTTCCCCTTCACGATGACCATATCTACATTCCTTTGTTGAGTTCACAAGGATGGTAACATCTAACTTTCTCTACTACATTGCATTGACATGTATTCATATACAGTATAATATTTTTTAAATATTTTTATTATATTTACCTGGCTTCACCAGGCCCTAGCTGTGGCATGTGAGACCTTTGATCTTTGTTGCTACATTCGTGATTTTTTTTTTTCTTTTAGTTGCAGCATGTGAGATCTAGTTCCTTCAGCAGGGACCAAACCTGGGCAGCTTGCATTGGGAGCGTAGAGCCACTGCACCACCGGAGAAATCCCTCCAATATAACATTTTGAGATAATCCAATGTCTCTATCTTCCTTCCCATAGAGTGTTCCCCAAAAAAGATCTAGAAAGTTCTTACTCTGTCATTTAGGATATCAAGTATGTGTTTTGTCATAGATAAATATATAATAATAAGAGGTCTAAGACATCAGAGTTTTCACATAAACAAATTGTTCTTGGCAAATAAATAAAATGTTAGTTTAAGTCTTTTCACTTAAACCCAATTTTAGGAACTTATGAGACAGGATCACAAAGACAAATGTATGATAATATTTGTCACCATATTCCTTTATACTAAATAACATTGAAAAAAATAAATGAAGTTACTTGAAGGAAACTGGTTCTTCAACAGAAGATTGAATAAATAATATTATGGTACATCCATAAAAGCAGCCATGAAAAATATGGCATAAGGGTACGTTTTATTAATATGAGTAGAAGTTCATATTGTAAAGCTGAAAGAAATTGGGGTTACTGAACAACATTAAAGACAATTCATTTACGTAAAATATCAATATATCTGGCATGGACATATGCTGAGATAACTAGAAAGACGATCACTAACATGCAACAAATTATTTTTTCTTAGTAGTAGATTTAGACTGACTTACATGGACATGACTGAGCGACTTCCCTTTCACTTTTCACTTTCATGCATTGGAGAAGGAAATGGCAACCCACTCCAGTGTTCTTGCCTGGAGAATCCCAGGGACGGGGGAGCCTGGTGGGCTGCCGTCTATTGGGCCGCACAGAGTTGGACACGACTGAAGCGACTTAGCAGCAGCAGCAGCACACTTTTCAGAATTGCTTGAATTTTTACCATATATATTCAAGAAGAATAAAATTATCTTACTCTGTGCTTTTCTTCCTAACCATCCTCCCAAATCTTTTTTACATCCTCTCAAAAGAATAGGAAGCAAAATTATGCTCATAGCAGCCAAAGGGTGGAAGCAACCCAACTGTCCTTCAATGAATGAACAGTAAACAAAATGTATATGTATGTATATGTAGTGGAATATTATTAAGCTTTAAAAGAGAAGGAAAGTCTGACACAAGCTACTGTATGTATGAACCTTAAAGATATTATGCTAAGTGAAATAAGCCAGTCACAAAAGAACAATACTGTTTCATTCAACTTATTTCAAGTACTTAGAGTGGTCAAATTCAGAGAGACAGAAAATAGATCAGTGGTTACCAGGAGCTGGGGTGAGAGAAATAAGAAGGTATTGTTCAATGGGTGCAGAGCTTCAGTTTTGCAAGATGAAACAAGTCCTGGAGATGGATGGTGGTGACAGTTGCATAACAGTGTGAATGTCCTTAATGCAACTGAACTGTACACTTAAGAATAGTTAGGATGGTAAATTTTATGTTATGTGTGCTATGCTAAGTCACTACAGTCGTGTCCAACTCTGTGTGACCCCATAGATGGCAGTGCCCCAGGCTCCCCCATCCCTGGGATTCTCCAGGCAAGAACACTGGAGTGGGTTGCCATTTCCTTCTCCAGTGCAGGAAAGTGAAAAGTGAAAGTGAAGTCGCTCAGTCGTGTCCGACTCTTAGCAACCCCATGGACTGCAGCCTACCAGGCTCCTCCATCCATGGGATTTTCCAGGCAAGAGTACTGGAGTGGGGTGCCATTGCCTTCTCCAAGTGTTATGTGTATTTTATCACAATTTTTTAAATTGAGGAATTTTAACAAAAAAAAAAAAAGAAGAAGAAGAAGAAGAGGATTTGAGTTTTACCATTTATATGTCTCTGGAGTATCCAAAGATGCTTAGAGCACCATATTTCTGGGGAGTGGAGGGGAAAGGATGAACTTTGGTGCCTCATGGAGGGAACATTTTATAGTATTCTTCTTAGTTACAGTGGAGGCAGGAATAATGACAGGCTTGTGAAGTATATAAGAGGAGAAAAGTACCCCTTATAAATCTTGTGATGATCATTCCCCACTTTGAACTACTACAGGATGATGGTCCAATTCAACATATTTACAGCTACTCTAAGACTTTCTTTTTTTTTTTTTAAGATTTTCTTGATGTTGGTGATGTCTTTGGAGTTTACACCCAAGGGACACATCTCACATTTAAGGAGACAGATGGGGGAAAATGGAGCATAAAAAGCACCTTTTGTGGCAAAGGAAGAGAGAGTATCCAAAAACTGGATCTAAATACTTGAAAATTTTACTTTTTGATTTCAAATTCCAGGATCCTGGAATGTGGCAGAATGTGGCAGCCCTGGTGGTGGCAGAAACTAACCGTGTCCCTCTAGCAAGGACCTGCACTTGCCCAGCAGAGCCCCGCTCACTAAAACACCAGCTTCTCTGATCCCTGCTTTTGCAAAGAGTCATCCAAATGACCTTGTAGGTATTTATTCCTTCTTCTGCTTTCAAAACAAAAATCTCTTTTTTTTTTCCACCCTCAAGAACAATTCCAACCTGCTCACCTGGAATGAGTCTGGTTTCCCTGACTGGTTGGTGCTTCCTGTTGCCTGGACCAGAGAAGAGAATGATCAGGCAATTTGCCTTCCTTTAGTGCTTTCCGTGTGATAGGCACACCATGCTGGTGTATCACAAGTCTTCACAGCAGAGGAGACTGGAATCGTTAACGCGGAGTCTTCGGAAGGCAATCACGTCTGTTTTTATAAGAAAGGAGGTCATTGGTCAAGGTCAAGTGATGTTGAAAGGCAAGAACTTTGAAGTCTAGTAGTCAAAAGTGTCTTTTTAAAAAAATAATTCTAGGTAGGAGTGAGAACAAACGGAACAGGGATTTGGAGCTGGGCCACCCTGGAAAGCCTCTGCCGTAATAGCACAATATTCTGATAATTCAAGCAGATACTTGCACCCAGCGTTCATAGGAGCACTGCTTACACTAGGGAAGACATGGAAACAACCTACATGTCCACAAACAGGTGAAGAGATAGGAACTTACCTGGCAGTCCAGTTGTTAAGACTCTGAACTCCCAGTACAGGGGGCACAAGTTCAGCTGGGCTCCAACTCCCAATACAGGGAGCACAAAGTGGGGAATTAAGATCCCAAATGCTGCAGAGCAATGCCAAAAACAGGGGGAAAAAGTTGATGGATAAAGAAGATATGGTGTATATATATACATATATATTGGTTGATACTGGAGTGGGTAAACTTTCCCTTCTCCAGGGGATCTTCCCAACTCAGGGATTGAACCCAGGTCTCCTGCATGCAGGCAGATTCTTTAACAGCTGAGCCACAAAGGAAGTGCGCACACACACACACACACACTGGAATAGTAGCCATAAAAAAGAATGAAATAATGCTTTTGCAGCAACATGGATGGACCTAGAGATTGTCATACTAAGTGAAGTAAAAGTCAGACAGAGAAAGACAAATACCATGTGATGCTGGCAGGCTATGGTCCCTGGGGTCACAAAAAAGTCAGACACAACTTAGCAGCTAAACAGGAACATTCCGTATGGAATCTAAAAAATGATACAGATGAACTTATTTACAAAACAAAAACACAGACATAGAAAACAAACTTACGGTTATCGAAGGGAAGAGGGGGTGGATAATTTAAGAGTTTGGAATTAAAATACACATACTACTATATATAAAATAGATGAATAACAAGGACCTACCATATAGCTCAGGGAATTATATCAATATGTTTTAATTATCTATAATGGAAAAAAATCTGAAAATGTATGTATTTATATATATAACTGAATCACTCTGCTGTACACCTGAAACTAATACAACACTGTAAATCAACTATACTTCAATAAAAAAATTTTAATAATATTTTGAAGGTTTGAGAGAATTCTGACTGATTTGTAAAATTCAACTAACATGGTCTCACTATAGACCTTGGGCTATGCCAACAAGGGGACCAGATATATAAGAACCACAAGCAAAGAAACTAGAATTTGTTAAATTAAACTTAAATTTGCTATATCAGTTACTCACTGAGAATTACCAAGTGGAGAAAATTTATGAAATAATGATGTAAATCTATGAAATTTTTGTTTTATTCACGTAATTCTGCCAAGTTTTTGATAGCTTTTCTGTAAATTTTGGACTCAGTCTCTGCTTCAGACTCTCTGACCCATGACTTGTTCATGAGTTCAGCTGCTACTTAATCCTCTTTTTTTCATAAAAATAAAAACTGTTCATTGCCTTTTCCATATCAAAGAGATTTTCTGTTATGCCGAGGAATATTTCTCTTAATAAAAAATATACATACATACATACATACATTCATATATATGTACATATATATATATAATATATATAATTTGGGATTATGTTATCCCAACTGATTGCCAATACTGTCTATTGTTAACTGTTTCTGTCACTGTCTCTTTTTCAGAAGCAAGTTCCCATCAGCCTAATAAGAACAGTTAGTCCCATTTTAAATAGACTCACAGATCCCTTCAGAAGAAAGTCTGCTAAACACAGGCACTGTTGGAGAGGTCAAAGGTGACATTTCTTGTCCTCGATTGAGGAGTATCCCCAGACACGCAAACAGCAACAAATTTGCCAGGCAGGGGATGATAAAGGTCAAAGGCACAGCAGAGAAAAGAGATCCCAATCCCTGCAGGGACTCAGAAAAGGCCTAAGGCAGAAAGTGACATTGGAACTAGGTCCCCAAGGGTGGATAGGATTTCAGTGAGCAGAGATGGAAAGAAGGGCATTCCAGACTGCCGGGAAGTATAAACAAAAGAGAGGAAGCAGGAGCCAGGGCGTGTTCAGGAACAGCTAATGGTTCAGTCTGGCCCAAATGCAGGGTATGTGTTGGGAATCAGTGAGAAACATGGCAAGAAAAACAGGGTAAGTTTGCAGATGATCCATCAACCGGTTATGAAGAGAATGAGGACTCTCGAGTGGTTTTAGGAAAGGAATACTGAAATGTGACTGAAATATGAAAATGAATTGACTGCTTCATACCATGTTTGTTGGGAAGCTAGGATGTGAGAAAGATGACTGGCAACTTAGAATGAGCTCCCATCCAAGCATTGAGAGGAAGGAGGCCATCCTTCACATGAGTGCAAGGATCTGCTACCCGAGACGCGTGCTTCTACTGTGGGGCAGAGCTACGAATCCGCTCTGATCACAAAACTGTGGTCATTGGTTTCACCTCCAGGCTCACTGAACAGTCTCACCATGTCATTTTTACAATGCTTCTTCATTGCCTGTAAAAGAAAACCCAGGGACTGCCCTGGTGATCTAGTGGTTAAGAATTCGCCTGCCAGTGCAGAGCACATGGGTTTGATCCCTGGTCCAAGAAGATCCCACATGCTGAGGAACAACTAAACCTTCACACTTGTGTGCCACAGCTACTGAAGCCCACGCTTTAGAGCCCATGCTCTGCAACAAGAGAAGCCACTTCAAGGAGTAAGCCTGTGCATCGCAACTAGAGAGAAGCCCCTGCTCAGGGCAACTAGAGAAAGCCTGCAGGTAGCAATGAAGACCCAGTGCAGCTAATAATAGAATAATAATAATAAAGATAGAGGCTTTCTGGGAAAGATATTATAAATAAAGATATTTGTCTTTCTGGGACAGTCTGAGTATGAACATCCCTGTATGGACAGGGAGGTCCCACGGTGGCAAGGACCCAGGCTATTTTTATTCGTGTTGCTCTTCCTTCTCAACACACATGCAGAACCTCTGAAGAACAGAAAGTGTCAAAAACCAACAGATAAGTGAATATGTTACTCTCTTAAACAAGAATATGATATCATGAAAAGAAACAATCAGAAAACGGTTAAAGATCTTTTTAAATTGAAGTATAGTGTTGATTTACAATCTTAGTTTAGGTGTTAGGTGTCAACATAGTGATTCAATATTTTTAAATATTATACTCCATTTAAAGTTATTAAAAATAATGGCATGTTTCCCTGTGCTGTACAGAATATCCTTGTTGCTTATTTATTTTATGCATAGCAGCTGTGTTTCTTAATCCCGTATTCCTCCATGTCCCTTCCCTCTTCCTTCTCTTTATGGGTAACCACTAGTTTATTTTCTAGATCTGTGAGTCTGTTTTTGTTTTATTATATAGATTCATTTATTTTTACCAGATTCCATATATAAACGGTAAAAGAGTATTTGTCTTTCTCCCTGATTTATTTCGCTAAGCATGATACCTCCTAAGTCCATCGAATATGAAAAAATTTTGTCAATATAATAACTGGAAATAAAACCAAGAAAATCTCTTGGAAAAAATAGCAGAAGGACTGTCTGAAAGATCTGATTCAGTGTCAGATGTATACAAATCTTAAGGAAAAGCTGGACAGAGGAAATGAAGGGAAGAAAATCTTTAAAGGAGCAATACATTAAAATTTTTTTTAAGTTAAATAAGAAATAGTTTTCTAGAGGGAAAATGTCCACTGACTACCAGGTCAACTGATGGGAACTATAAAAGCCCTCACACTTCAATCCAATGACATGAAATTTCAGGACAGCAAAGGCCAAAGAGAGATATTAAGTCTTTCAGAGAAAAATAAAACAAGTCGCCTAAAAAGGAATGAAACACTGGATGTTCAAATGGTGGTAGTTTATTTGCTAAGTCATGCCTGACTCTTTGTGATCTCATGGATCTCATGGAGCCCTCCAAGCTCCTCCATCCATGGGATTTTCTAGGCACGAATACACTGGAGTGGGTTGACATTCCTTTCTCCAGGGCATCTTCCCACCCTCAGCATTGAACCTGCATCACCTGCTTGGCAGGCAGATTCTTTATTGAACTGAGACACCTGGGAAGCCCCATGGATGTTCAAATATGTGTCTTTAAAATAGTTTTTTAATCTGAAGTCTGTACACATGACATTATTAGGCAAGTGTGAGAGTAGAAAGTATTTTTGAAGATACAAAGCTGCATCCTTTCTTAGGAAATTATTGGGCTGGCCAAAAACTTTGTTTGGGGTTTTCTGTGCCATCTTAAAAACCCAAAGGAAAATTTTGGCCAACCCAATACTCACTGACAGTCTCAGCAAGTGGAAGTAAACCAAGAAAGAGATGACGTGGACTCCAGAGAATACAACTCAGGAAGGCAGAGTTGAAACTTCTAAGATGTCAGCTGGGAGTTAGCCTAAATTAACCTGGAAACTCCAGGAGGAGGCAGGTCTCTGGAAAAAGATACTACAGAGTAGATAAAATGAGGTAAAGACTGGAAAACTTGAATGTATGATAAATCACAAGAAAAGGGAACAGAGAACTAGAAAGTCTAGGAAAAACATAGAGCTCTCCAAAAAAAGTCATAGATCAAATATTAAGCAAACAAGACCATCTAGGAGATTTTAAGCAACGGATGCACTGTAAAAAAAGAATAACTATTTGACCATGAAGCTAGGACCAATTTTATTTAATTAGTTCATGGAAAGTAAATGTTAACAATTTTGACACAATGTAAAAGAAGAAAGATTTGACCAGAGTGTGGGATGAAAAGGGGAGAGAGAAAAAATAATAGAAAAGATAGAGAATAAAATACCTTCATGTTATGAATTGGAAAATCTAGCAATCCTATGTGAAGCGGACCTAACAGGAAATAGAAATCTCAGTGTATTAAATAATCAGGTGTGAAGGTTTAGTTTAGAAGAACTAAAAACAACCAAACATTGGTATGAAGACAAGGAGAGGAAATGGAGTTATGTTGTTAAGTTAAACATTCAACTTTCATACTGGGGAGTCAACAAATGTGTTATGTAAATAAATCAAGAAAAAGGAGCTCAAGCACATTATTTAGATGTTCGGATTTGTCCGAAGAACCAAAAGCAGAAACAATTTAAAAATCTTGTTTCAGGGAAATAGGATTGTGGGTAGAAAGGAGTGAAATAGGATTGTGGGTAGAAAGGAGTGGAATAGGATTGTGGGTAGAAAGGAGTGAAATAGGATTGTGGGTAGAAAGGAGTGAAATAGGATTGTGGGTAGAAAGGAGTGAAATAGGATTGTGGGTAGAAAGGAGTGAAATAGGATTGTGGGTAGAAAGGAGTGGAATAGGATTGTGGGTAGAAAGGAGTGAAATAGGATTGTGGGTAGAAAGGAGTGGAGAAGGAAACCATAGCTTTTCACCAGAATCTCTTTCATTTGTTTTTCAAATGTGAAACAGTAGTCCTGGTCCAAGGTGATGGCACCTTGGAGGGCCTTGCCCCCTTATCTAGGACATCTCTGGCTGCTGGTGCTTCCCGAGAATTTCCTGAGCCTGCTAGCACTCCAGATTAATTCACCTGTCAGATGCAGTTGAGAAAGGCTGCAGCTTGCAACTGTCCACAAAAGGAAAGAGTATAGCAAAATGCAAAATAAGACACAGACCACCCCATCTCAAGGGCTTCCCTGGTGGTTCAGTGATAAAGAATCTGCTTGCCAATTCAGGAGATGTGGGTTTGATTTCTGAGACGGGAAGATGCCCTGGAGAAGGAAATGACAACCCACTCCAATAGTCTTTCTTGCCTGGGAAATCCCATGGTCAGAGGAGTCTGGTGGGCAAGAGTCCATGGGGTCACAAAGAGTTGAACATGACCTATAGACTAAACAACAACAACCGCATCTCAAGAATCCAATTCTAGTTCTTTCAAACCAACCCACACCCTGACCCTTCTTTCTATTCAGGCTCTATCCAGCTCCACTCCTTTTGGTTTGGTGTCTTTAAAAATGACTTTTCCCAGGCATTTGACCTTGATCCTGATCCTGGAACTTGCTGACTCAAAGTGCTTGAGTCTGTGAACTTGACCTCCTAGTAGTAAACAGCCCTCTTCATCTTCAACAAACAACACATCAGCACCTTCTTCTTCTATGGAGGATAAAAGACAATGCCCCAAAATATCTGAGTTCCCTTTTCAGGGTCTATCATATTCTCCATGAACTCCCTCTCCTCTTTATCTTACATGGCAGCTGGATCACTTTTCTATGAGGTTACCCTATAGCTTTCCTGGTGCCTGCCTTTCCCATATTCTGCCTTCTGGATGCCATGTGAATTCTCTTTCTCCTCACTTTATCCCTTCGGCATCTTAAGAGGTAGCCTCGGTCCAGCTCCAGCTCCACTTTCCCGCAGGTGGATCCTCTCCTTATTTATCCTTTTCCTGCTTTCCACCCCTTCCTCCCACTGGGTTGTCCCATTGCTGGCCTCTCTTCCTGCCTGATTCTTAAGCATAAAACCAACAGAAATATGTAAATAGCATTCAGGCAAAGAAAAGAGTTGTCAAAAGGCAAGACATGATTAATTGCCAGATGTATTGTGCAGATGATAATTGCCTTAGGAATTCAGAGGAGACACGATGAGAGCATGCTAATGAACCGTTTCTTTTCCTCACTAACAGTTCTCCCACTTGACTGTTGTCTCTTTCATCATCACAGTGATTCTCAAAATGTGGTCCCTGGACCAACAGCATCAGCATCTCCTTGTTACAATTTGTTAGAAAGGCAAATGCTTGCGTCTCTCCCCAGAACTGCGAAGTTAGCAGTTCTGGGAATAAAGTCCAATAGCCTGTGTTTTATTTAACAAATTCTCCAGGTGATTCTGATGAACACCTTAGTTTGAAAACCACAGGCCAAACTCTTCTGGCCAATAGTGGTTTGAGATAAAAGAAGCAGCAATGATTTTTGTGAGCTAAAATCATCAATAAATTATTCAGTACTTCACAGCTTAGGGATCTGTATTGCATATCTACCACAGATTAATCTTGCCACTCAAATCCTACCACTTCCCAGGGCCCTAATGAGATCCACCCCTTGGCACTTTCTACATGGAATTCCATTCCCATAACTCTAAATACTTGAAGACAAAAATCAAAGTCCATTTCAGATCTTTAAAGAAAACACACATCAAAGGTAGAGCTGAGATTCCACCTCCTCTCTGAAATTTCCCATTATTTTATTGTTCATGGAAAAAGAACAACATAATAAGTAGTTAGAGGCAGCTTGGCCCCCACAAGCACCATGCTTACATAGAAGCTCACTGAATCCTTGTAACAACCTTGGATGGATGGTTCTACTACCCTTCACCATTCTCAACCAGATTCACTGTTTCCCGCACATGCTTAATACTCTGATGCTCTCTGTGTGCTCATATTAAGGGATCCCAGATGAAGAACGGAAACTTTATTTTGGCATCTATCCTTCCAGTTAAGCATGTAACTGCCATGGGGAATTAGGAGGAAAACCTTTGGATGCATATTGGATTCAGTGACTAGGTTAGGAAATTGTAACAGGGTTTGCAGAGGGAAAACCCCCACAGGCTAGCTATCTATCTATTTCAATGAATTGGATCACATGATTATGGAAGCTAACAAGTTCAAAACTGGCACAGTGGACTGGCAGAATGTTAACCCACTAGAGCTGATGTTTTAGTTCAAGTCTAAGCTAGTCTGCTTTTGAGCCTGGAAGAACTAACATTGCAGATGAATTCTGAGGGCAGTCTTCTGGAGAATTATGTCTTAGGAGGCATATTTTTTGGGCGTACGGTTCAGGCCTTCAACTGATTGGATGAGGCCCACCCACATTATGGAGCTGATTTAAATGTTAATATCATCCAAAACACTATCACAGAAAAACGGCAAAAATGTTTGACCAAGTATCTGTGCCCATAAAATTAAGCATCACAGAAACATCCAAGATTAGGCCGGAATAAGAAAGCAAGTTGGACAAGTAGGATCCAGTGCTGACTTATCCTGAAGGGCTATGTCTATCTTGTTCACTAATTTTTCTTGTTGACCAACAGGGTCCACAGCAACCTGAGAATAAATATTATAACAACTGAGAATAAATATTGGTTGAGTGAATGAAACAAATATTCATTCAAAATGAATGAGAGCTTCCGTATATCCAACAAACAGAGATGTGAAAAATGTTTTTAACGCTTTTCTTTTAATGTCTAAGGAATAGACATTAAATAGACATTCCTCTAATGTCTAAGGAATAGTCATCCTCTGGACCTGAAATGTATTCCCATCTCCATAAACTCTAGTGGGACCTGAGAAATGGATGGAAAAGTTCAACTGGTTAGTTTCAGATTGCTCTTTGGAGAATGGAGGCAAGAAACTTTCCTACCCTCCTATGTCTTTGGGAGCAACCAATCAAGTGCTGTGATCCACAGTTTGGCTTCATTTGGTAATTCAGATACTTAATCACACAGTACCACACACAGCAATGACCTAGTTCTATTGGAGAACTCTTTCAGCTTCATAGAGATATTGACAGGTTCTGCCTCCTGGATCAAATTACAATAATATTTGATAACCAACTATTCTCCAAACAAGGAGAAGCTGATTCCTAGAGTTTCATCTTTTAAAGCATTTCATCTCAAAAGTGGTGCACACAAATTATCTGGAAGGCCTACTAAATTATAGACTTTTGGTCTCTACCACCAGAAATTCAGTAAACCTGGAATGAATCTGCTTTTTTACCAAGCAGCCCCAGGAGATACTGACATAGGAGATATATCCCACACACACCCGACAGACATAAAGGAGAATGTTTACTTACTTCTTTCATTTAAGGATCAACTTCTTTCATTTAAGGATCAACTTAATTCACAAAGAAAATGTTCATATACCCTGGGAAACTTCTTATTATTTGATACTGTACCTTATATGAACTCCTTATTGCAAAATTCAGACTTGAATTGAAGAAAATAGAAAATAGGGAAAACCATTAGATCATTCAGATATGACCTAAATCAAATCCCTTATGATTATACAGTGGAAGTGACACTAGATTCAAGAGATTAGATCTGATAGACAGAGTGCCTGAAGAACTATGGATGGAGGATCGTGACATTGTGCAGGAGACAATGATCAAGAACATTTCCAAGAAAAAGAAAAGCAAAAAGGCAAAATGGTTGTCTGAGGAGGCCTTACAAATAGCTGAGAAAAGAAGAGAAACTAAAGGCAAAGGAGAAAAAGAAAGATATACCTATTTGAACGCAGAGTACCAAAGACTAGCAAGGAGAGATAAGAAAGCCTTCCTCAGTGATCAGTGCAAAGAAATAGAGGGAAACAATAGAACAGGAAAGACTAGAGATCTCTTCAAGAAAGTTAGAGATACCAAGGGAACATTTCATGCAAAGATGGGCACAATAAAAAACGAAAATGGTATGGACCTAGCAGAAGCAGAAGACATTAAGAAGAGGTGGCAAGAATACACAGAAGAACTATACAAAAAGGTCTTCATGACCCAAATAATCACGATGGTGTGATCACTCACCTAGAGCCAGACATCCTGGAATGTGAAGTCAAGTGGGCCTTAGGCAGCATCACTATGAACAAAGCTACTGGAGGTGATGGAATTTCAGTTGTGCTATTTCAAATCCTAAAAGATGATGCTGTGAAAGTGCTTCACTCAATATGCCAGCAAATTGGAAGATGCAGCAGTGGCCACAGGAATGGAAAAGGTCCGTTTTCATTCCAATCCCAAAGAAAGGCAATGCCAAAGAATGCTCAAACTACCTCACAATTGCACTCATCTCACACACTAGCAAAGTAATGCTCAAAATTCTCCAAGCCAGGCTTCAGCAATACATGAACCATGAACTTCCAAATGTTTAAGCTGGATTTAGAAAAAGCAGAGGAACCAGAGATCAAATTGCCAACATCCAGTGGATCATCGAAAAAGCAAGAGAGTTGTAGAAAAACATCTACTTCTGCTTTATTAACTATGCCAAACCCTGTGACTGTGTGTATCACAACAAACTGTGGAAAATTCTTCAAGATATGGGAATACCAGATCACCTGATCTACCTCCTGAGAAATCTGTATGCAGGTCACGAAGCAACAGTTAGAACCAAACATGGAACAACAGACTGTTTTCAAATCGGGAAAGAAGTACGTCAAGGCTGTATATTGTCACCCTGCTTATTTAACTTACATGCAGAGTGCATCATGCGAAATGCTGAGCTGGATGAAGCACAAGCTGGAAACAAGATTCCTGGGAGAAAAATCAGTAACCTCAGATATGCAGAAGACACCACCCTTATGACAGAAAGTGAAGAAGATTTAAAGAGCCTCTTGATGGAAGTGAAAGAGGAGAGTAAAAAAGTTGGCTTAAAAGTCAACGTTCAGAAAACTAAGATCATGGCATCTGGTCCCATCACTTCATGGCAAATAGATGGGGGAACAATGGAAGCAGTGACAGACTTTATTTTTTTGGCTCCTAAATCACTGCAGATGGTGACTGCAGCCATGAAATTAAAAGACGCTTACTCCTCAGAAGAAAAGCTGTGACCAACCTAGATGGCATATTAAAAAGCAGAGACATTACTTTGCCGACAAAGGTCCATCTAGTCAAAGCTATGGTTTTTCCAGTAGTCATATATGGATGTGAGAGTTGGACCATAAAGAAAGCCGAGCACTGAAGAATTGATGCTTTTGTACTGTAGTGTTGGAGAAGACTCTTGAGAGTCCCTTGGACTGCAAGGAGATCCAACCAGTCCATCCTAAAGGAAATCAGTCCTGAATATTCATTGGAAAGACTGATGTTGAAGCTGAAACTCCAATACTTTGGCCACCAGATGCGAAGATCTGACTCATTTGAAAATACCCTGATGCTGTGGAAGATTGAAGGTGGGAGGAGAAGGGTAGACAGAGGATGAGATGGTTGGATGGCATCACCAACTCAATGCACATGAGTTTGAGTAAGCTCCGGGAGTTGGTGATGAACAGGGAAGCCTGGCGTGCTGCAGTCCATGGGGTTGCAGAGTTGGACACGACCGAGCAACTGAACTAACTGTATTTTATATTTTTTGTTAACATTATTAACATTATAATTAATATTATATTAATATTATCTTCCATTTGAGTAAGCTTTACTATTTATAAAGCACACTCCAGTGTTCTTGCCTGGAGAATCCCAGAGGCAGGGGAGCCTGGCGGGCTACTGTCTCTGGGGTCACACAGAGTCGGACACGACTGAAGCGACTTAGCAGTAGCAGCAATATTTATATATTAAAAGGCTTCCCTGGTGGCTCAGTTCACTTTTGAAGAAGCCTCTTGCAAATACAGGAGATGCAGGAGACTGCCACAGTTCAATCCCTGGATCAGGAAGATCCCCTGAAGGAGGAAATGGCAAACCACTCCAGTATTCTTGCCTGGGGAATCCCATAGACAGAGGAGCCTGGTAGGCTATAGTCCACGGGGTCACAGAGAGTTGGACACGATTGAGCGACTGAGCACATCCGCACATGCTATTTATGTATTATGTTGTTTGATCCACTCAATCGTCCTTCATAAAGTAGGCAGAGAGAGGTATAATTATCCACATTAGACTGATGAGAAACTGAGATTTAGAAAGATTAAGGGGCTACCAGATTGCTCAAGTAGTAAATGTCTTAAAGATGACAATTTTTTGAGGACAAAAATTATCTTTTTGTGGTCCCAAGAGTGGATATGAGTCAAACGCTGGTACTTCTTTTTCACACTTGAATATCATCTGTACATTGTAATCTGAAGGCAGTCTTCTGGAGAATTATTTCTTGGGAGTCTGTTTTTTGGGGGGTACTGTTCAGGCCTTCAACCAATTGGATGAGTACTAGAGCCTTCAAAAGGAGAGTGCAAAATCCCTTCTTGGAAAATTAACCAAGACAGCTCCTCTCCCACTCTCCCAGTCTTAATCCTGGCAGTGCACTTTGCCTGCTTCTTAGAGGTTTCCATCAGGATTGTTCTCATCATTTTCTGCTGCTTCTTTTTACTCTTTAAGGCTTTGGTGGTTCTAACGTCTGTATGAACCGTTGTGATAACAGTGGTCTTATTTCTCCCAACTCCAGAAGACACTTTAGCCTTCTTCCTCCAAATACCCTTCAGGACTTCTCTTTAGAATTCAGCTTTGCCCCTAGTTCAAAGTCTGCCTTTGTCCTACCCAGATGGCAGCTAGCATGCTCTAGAAAAATTAAAAATTCACCTAATAGGAAATAAAATTTTTTTAGCAGAAAGCACAGCTGTGTCATCTTTTGCTTGCATGAGTATAGGCTCTTATAGGCCAACTTCCCTGTAAAAATCCTATTGTTTGCCTGGTTTCCCACTGTAATTACTATTAGCTCCCCTTTCACTCTCAGAAGTGTCTCAGATTACACAATAAACTGAATGGCCATCCTACTCAGATGACATCTCTCCATGGGAATTCAACATATATGTTTTAGAATAACTGGTAGCATTTGGTGCCTCTCAGCATTAGTTAGGTAATGTTAATCAGGAAGCTTATTAAAAATAGATTTCAAGCGCCTCTGCTCCCCTCCCCACAGAAAACTACAGAAACAGCATTTTTATTTTTAAAAACGCATTTTATTGTATATTGGAGTAGAGCTGATGAGCAATGTTGTGATAGTTTCAGAGGGACAGCAAAGGGACTCAGCCACACATTCACATGTATCCCTTTTCCCCCAGGCTCCCCTCCCATCCAGGCTGCCACATAAACATTGAGCGGAGTTCCCTGTGCTATACAGTATGTCCTTGTTGGTTATCCATTTTAAATATAGCAGGGTATACGTATCCATCTCAAACTCCCTAACTATCCCTCCCTGTCATCTCTCCCCTCTGGCAACCATAAGTACGTTCTCTGCATGTCGTGAAACAGCATTTTTAGAGTAGAGATAAAGCATCTGTATTTTGAGTATGTTCCCCAGTGATTCTGATCATGTTCTTCTACAGACTTTGGGGCTTACTCTTCTGGAGTATTTCTGCTCTATCCCCTTGGTAGCTTCATGACCTTGGGCAGATTCTTCAGTTGCTCTAAATCTAATTTCACCTGTGAGGATAGGCAAGCTGCTATAAAAAGCACCCAGAGAATCTCAGTGACTTAACACAACATAGGTTTATTTCTCATTTGTGCCATGGTCCAGTACAGGCTGGATGGCGTTTCCGCCTCACACAGGAAATCAGGTCTAGATTCCTTCCATCAGGTGCCACCAACCCCTGCAGAGTTTCCTGCTGGATCCTATGAGCCAAGCTGGAGAATGAGAGAAAAGAGAGGACAAGGAGCATCATGCAGGACTGTCAGGGCCAGACCTGGAATGGCACACATGACATCCATAGTCTACTGGCTTAAACATAGGAACATGGTTGCCCCTAACCATAAAAGATGACAGAAATGCCATGTCTCTGTATATCCAGGAGAAAAGTAAGGGATTGGATTTGGTCCCTGCCGTAGACCCCTATTCTGGTCATCAAATGTTTGCTGATGCTTACTTAGTCCTTTACATAGACAGTCCGCAGGAGACAACCCAAATCCTAGAGCCCTTCCAGTGCCTGCTGCTAGTTTCCATCCAGGATTGCCAAGGGATGCACAATCCTCCCCATCAAGTCCAGATGCTACCCTCTTCTTGTCTAGAGATCTGTGTGTGCATGCCTGCTCAGTCACTCAGTTGAGTCATGTCTGACTCTTTGCAGTGCTATGGACGATAGCTGACCAGGCTCCTCTGTCCATGGGATTTCCTAGACAAGAATACTGGAGTGGGTTGCCATTTCCTCCTGCAAGGGATCTTCCTGACCCAGGGATCCACAAGCATCTTCTGCAGCTCTGGCATTGGCAGATAGATTCTTTACCACTAAGCCACCTGGGAAGCCCCTAGAAATTTTAACTTTAGATCAAGAAGACAACTTATATTTCCCTTCCCCAATGCCCACCCAATATACAGTGATGGGCTAAGGGAATGGTATTCTCAAAAGAAATCCCACGTGGCTCAGACGGTAAAGCGCCTGCCTACAATGCGGGAGACCTGGGTTCAATCCCTGGGTCAGGAAGTTCCCCTGGAGAAGGCAATGGCACCCCACTCCAGTATTCTTGCCTGGAAAATCCCATGGACGGAGGAGCCCGGTAGGCTACAGGCCATGGGGTTGCAAAGAGTCGGACATGACTGAGCGACTTCACTTCAGAAAGCAAACACTCAGCATTTGACTATGACTAGAAGGGCAGGAAAAGGTTCCCTTCCTTGAGGTTAGAGATGTGTTTTCATTAGACCTTAATTTGGCTTTCTGGGAAGCATTACTTTGTCCCTCATTCTCTGGTCCTTGACTTACACTTTGTGGTGTTTTTCCCCAGTTGATAATCTCTCTGTCCTTGGCTTAAGAGAGCACTGGGGTATAGGTCTTAGAAGTTTTATAGGAGTCCATCTCCTACTGAAGCAGATTTTGAGGCCCAGTGGCTGTTTTACAACTGGGAAAGTTCTTGCCACCAGTTAGTTGCGTGTGCTCGTAGCCACTCCCAAAGTTCTTTCCTGATATAATCCTCAAGTCTGATTTCTAGCTTTCCTGGTTTGCCTCCACCATTTCCCCCTATCCCCCACTCTCTGTCTTTCTCTCATTAATGGTGACCACCCTGAACTCATCTGAAACAACATGAAGGAAAGAGTCACATCTAACCTGATTTGGTCAAAAGCCTAAGTCACTTTGTTCAGTTGAGGGATGTTACTAGATCTTTGTCACTCAATCCTTTTCTAAGAGTCTTAACTTTGGGAATCTAGAAGCAGTTAGTTTTCCCAAACCTGATGCCCTGAGTTCCTGGACTCATCCTCTCTCCTTCCACTGTAACTTGTAAACTGGCTAGTTGATTTGATTCCTATGTAGTTTTTTGTTGTTGCTGGTGTTTACTTGTTCGTTTTGTCATACCTTGTCAAAGATAGCCAATAATAGCCACACTTCCACTAACACTTTGATATATTCCAATTATTTTTCTTGGCGTTACAGTTCAAATATACATTAATTGTCTTCCAAATTAAAGAAGCTGACAGTTTTACCAAATATTTCACTATATAACATAATCACATTTCTGGGCTTTGGTGTCAGTTTCTTTGCTACCCATTACCCAACTGCTAAGCCAGTGTCATCTATTTTTGGGTTTTGCTTATGCAGAACCCCTACTTCAAAGCACCAATATAAGTATACGGGCATACTAAGTCGCTCAGTTGTGTCCAACTCTTGCAACCCTGTGGACTATAGCCCTCCAGGCTCCTCTGTCCACGGGATTATCCAGGCAAGAATACTGGACTGGGTTGCCATGCCCTCTTGATCCAAGGATCTTCCTAACCCAAAGATCCAACTCGTGTCTCTTAGGTCTTCTGCATTGGCAGGGGAGTTCTTTACTACTAGCGACACTTGGGAAATGCAATACAATATGTTAGTCACTCAGTCGTGTCTGACTCTTTGTGACTCCATGGACTGCAGCCTATTAGGCTCCTCTGTCCACGGAATTCTCCAGGCAAGAATACTGGAGTGGGTTACCATTTCTTTCTCCAGGGGGTCTTCCCAACCTTGGGATCAAACCTGGGTCTCCTGCATTGCAGGTGGATTCTTTACCATTGGAGCCACCAGGGAAGCCATCAATACAAGTATGGTGGTGGTGGTTTAGTAGCTAAGTATATGTGCTATCTAATATAACAAAATAACCAAAATAGACTTTTATTTCTTGCTTATGTCACCAAGGTATACTCTGCTCCACACACATGTTCAGGTACCCAGGCTCCTTTTGTTAAATGGTTCTAATGTTCCCTTAGTGCCTTTATGCTCTCTCTGGATCCTTTATATCCGCTCAGCAGATAAGGGGTGAGAAGCAGCCTGGAGGATTAGGTGGGAGATTTTAATGGGTCAATAGTTGATATGCTTATACCCATATTCTTCTAGCTATACCTGACTGCAAGAATGCCTGGGATATACAGTCAGGGAGAAAAGAGAAGTTATTTGATAACTTGTAACTGGCCAGCCTTTGTTTGCCTTATCTGTGAAATGGGAATAATCATAATATCTACCTCATAAGATTGTTGCGGGATTACATAAAATAATTGATGGAAAAAACAGTCTGGCATAGACTCACAGTAAATAACCAACATATACTATTTTTTCCATCATTATTATGCATATTTTCAGTATTGGCCAAAGTTAAATATTCTCTGTGAGATGTTTCTACCTAACTTGAAATGATTAAGCTCTCAACTGTCCAACCTCCTCACGAAGAGACAAAATCCACCCGAGGTGAATTCCTGCCTCAGAAATCAGGCTCTTCTAGGGAATTCACAGATAAAAGACATTAAACTCTTTTTATAAAGAGGGTCACACTGGTGAAGACACCCCACAGTAAGTCATTGTGTGAGAGGACAAAACAGCAGGAAATGGACCTCACTGTGGTCAAGAGTAACGGTATAGATGTCTGGAGAGAAGGTACAAACTGCTGAAATTCTGAGCTAGCAATCACCACTGAGAACAGAGAGCAATCTACAAGTATGTGAGTCTTGAGCCCCCACTGTGTGTCTGGACCTTGACCGAGGGTCAGAGGAGAAGGGCAGGCACACAGCTGCAATGGATCCCAAGAGCCTGGGACCCATGACATTCATTTCTGATTGTTTGGAAGACGTTTCTCCAAAACATTATCAATAATGGCTTGTTTCCCTAGGTTCACTCACAAAAGCCTATTTTACAATCAGAGTTCATTTTAAAAAGTTCTCATTAATGTAGTGGTAAGAGTCTACATTCCTGGTTTTCAGTTATCGTTTTTTGGCTTGACAGCCATATGGCATTTTGAAAAATCACTCAACCTTCAGATTCTGTTTATACTTACTAAAGGGAATAATGCTGTGATGGGTTTTGTACTATGTCAGCTTAGCTAAGCTGGAACTATGTTTCCCTGAATTTCCTTCTCTGCACAGTTTTGGATCGCCATGAGCCCCGAGAGACATTGATTTGGAAGATGGAAGTGAACCAGATGCCACGTTCTTAAGCTCAGAATTAGGGGCAAGATACCAGGTGCCATTGTAGCTCATGTAATTTGTCTCTGATCTCATTTTGATGATCCAGAGTCACAGACAGGCTTGCAGCTGCTGTAGCCCTAACTGAGTCTTCCTTTCGTTTTTCCAGCTACTTAGTCAGTTGCATGTGTGGCTTTGTTATGGAAGTTTCCAACTTCTCCTGGAGATCATCTGCATCGTCAAAGCTGAGGGGTTAGAAAGAGTGTAAGACCAAGGCAGAGAAAATTCAGCCACTGAAATGCCATGTAATGTCAGCATCCCATGGTTAATATCATCCTCTTCTTCACTCTGACCACCTGAAGCCTCCAATCTGATGCTTCATTCTCCTATTTTGAACAAAAGTCAGATTCACAACGTTACCCCACCCCTCTGGGCTGTGAAGCCACACGTATTAGGCTTTTCAAAAGCTTATCTGTCTAGTAGCTTTAAAAAATAGTCATAAAAGCTCATCTTCTGTGCTGGTCTCCCTTATTCAATATTTTATTTTTCTCACTGAGATGCTGGCTGTCCGGTATTACAAAGGCCCAGAGTGAGACTTACTCTCATAGAAAATTAGACTGAGACTATTTGGGGCATTTTATCACTGGAGTTGGAATGGGTGGGAGCTCTTTAGTGGTGACTAGAATGCTGTCTGCAGAGAGAAGATACTAGTGAGACCATGGATGTGCAGAAGGTAAAGCAGGAGGAAAGCAGGAATGAGAAAGAGGGAGTGCCTTTGGGAGAATTTTCTTTCTGCTTTCCTTATCTCACAGTAGACCCATCACCAAACATTCTGTCCAAAAATGGGTGAGTTGGTTTCCTGTGGCTACCATATGAATGACCACAAGCTATTTGTATCATTTTTTTTTAGATTCCGGATAGAAGTAATATCATGTAATATTTGTCTTTCTCTGACTTACTTCACTTAATATGATAATCTTTAGGTTCATCCATGTTGCTGCAAATGGCATTTTTTCATTTTTTTATGGCTGAGGAATACTCAGTTGCATATATGTACCACATCTTCTTTATCTGTTTCTCTGTTGATGGACATTCAGGTTGCTTCCGTGTTTTGGCAATTGTAAACAGTGCTGAAATGAGCACCAAGGTGCATACATTTTTCAAATTATGGTTTTCTCCAGATGTATATCCAGGAGTGGGATTGCTGGATCATATGGTAGCTCTATCTTTAGTTTTTAAGGAACCCCCCATACTGTTTTCCATAGAGGTTGTACGAATTTACATTCCCACCGTCAGTGGAGGAGGGCTCCCTTTTCTCCACACCATCTCCAGCATTTGCTGTTTGTAGACTTTTTGATGATGGCCATTCTGACTGCTTTGAGGTGATACTTCATTGTAGCTTTGAATTCCATTTCTCTGATAATTAGTGATGTTGAACATCTCTGCATGTGCTTTTTGGCCATCTGTATATCTTCTTTGGAGAAATGTCTATTTAGACCTTCTGCCCATTTTTGATTAGGTTACTTGTTTTTTTACATAGAGCTGCATGAGTTGTTTAAAGTCCAACAATCCATGATGTCAGGGTAAGAATTCTCTGATAGACTGTGAAGCATAGAGGTATATTCCATTTATTAAATCTCTTTTGTGAACGTTGTTAAGAGTCCTTATGATGGAGAAATATGTGATTATTCTGTAGAGTGTATTTTTTCCAAATTTCTGACTCTAGCTAGTGTAAAAACCTACATAACTAGAAGATTCTTCAACACATAGGTTATACATAATGAATAAAACATCAGGCAATAAGGAAGCAGATAGTACTAACAGCCTCCAAAATCAGGATCATCTGCACATTGTTCTCTATTCATCCTCCCATTCTTTCTCCTCTAACACCTACAAAAGAATTTGAGTCACTTATTTTCCATCTTCCTTCTTGCCTATAATCTCCAAAGATTTGCAATATTGCCATATACTGGAATAATATTTCTTTCAAAAAACTGCCAAGAAGCTTATTATGTTAGTCTCTATCAAAGGGATGGGTTTTTTTTTTTTTTTTTTTTTCCTACTTCTAACCGTGCTTCATTTTCCTTGCCTTCCTGTCTCTGGAAACAATTCTTAAGAAATAAATAAGCAAACAATGGAATACACTGAGAAGAAGTAATGAGGAAAACATGTTAACAAAAATGTGAATGCAACTTAGAAGATGAGACTGTATTTAAATATAGCCTGCTGATTAAGGTTTAGTGTTTGTTCTTTTTTTTTTTTTTGAGCAGTTTATAAAGACATTTGCTGGTAACACAGATGTGCCGACAGGCTTCTCAAGTAAATATTGACTTCAGTTGACAAAGCCTGACATTTTCTCTGGTTTTTCTGACACTAGCAAGACACTTGCTTCATAGTATGTGCAGGAAGGTAGAGGGTAAATAAGCAAGCAGATGGTTACTGACTCTACAGGAAAAATGGGCAGTAGTCCACAGAGAACACAGCTCCCACAGCCTTGGTTCCCAAACCTGGGGCAGAAGATAGAAAATACATACAGGTTCCCAGCCAGGTTTTAATTCAGAAAGTTAAGTGATTGCCCAGGCATCTGTATATTTAAGCTTTGATATACAGGCAGGTTTGGAATTACAGCCCTAAAGGCTTCTATCTAGCACTGTTATAACTACTGGCCCAGCACCTACGTCAGCAGAGCTCTTGGGGGCCAAGATGGAATAAGATGTGAAGGATGCACTAACCTTATGTTCTACAGAGAAGGTCCCTCAAGGTTACGGTTGAAGCACATGGCCACTGTGTCTATTTCTTGCATAAAGAGTGGAATTTATCCCATGGGCTGCCAATTTGGCACCCATTTGGAGCATTAAATTCACTTAGCAAGTCAGAAAGGGAAGCTTTTTAAAAACACTGTTTCAGTTAGGATAAATTTCAACTATGGCTTATACTCTCTTTTTTTTTAAATTAATTTATTTTTAATTGAAGGATAATTGCTTTACAATATTGTGTTGGTTTTTGCCATATATCAACATGAATCAGCCTTAGGTATACCAATGTCCCCTTCCTCTTGAACCTCCTTCCCACCTCCTTTCTTTACTGCAGATAGCTGTGACTACTCAGACCTGAATAAGGGCATCTCACTACACCTTATGTTTTAAATATCACAGATCTAAATAGTCTTTTGAAGATCAGTCAGTCAACCCTACTCAGGAAATGCCAACCACAGTGAGAATAATGGATAAGCCACTGCAGGTCATCAGACATGGGTTTGAACACATCGACTTACTTCTTACTGGCTGTGACTGTGGGCACAAATACTTCATACCAGTTCTTCAGTGTCTTGCTCTGTAAAATGGAGGTAACCACAAGACTTATCATACAGGGTTATCAATAAGTTATAATAACATGTAATACGTGTAAAGCTCCTGCTGCTGCTGCTGCTAAGTCACTTCAGTCGTGTCCAACTCTGTGCGACCCCATAGATGGCAGCCCACCAGGCTCCTCCATCCCTGAGATTCTCCAGGCAAGAATACTGGAGTAGGTTGCCATTTCCTTGTCCATGTAAAGTTCCTATACTATTTTTAAATGTTTCAATTTTATATTGGAGTATAGTTGATTAACAATATTGCATTCATTCCAAGCATATGGTGAAGTGATTCAGTTATACATGTATCTATTTTATATATATATACGTGTGTGTGTATATATATATATACACACACATTATTTTCCCATTTAGGTTATTACAAAATATTGAGCAGAGATCCCTGTGCTATACAGTAGGTCCCTGTGGGTTATCTATTTTAAATATAGCAGTGTATACATGTCAATACCAAACTTCCAATCTGTTCCTCCCTGCCACCCTTCCCCCTTGGTACCTATAAGTTTGTTCTCGAAGTCCATGAATTTGTTTCTTTTTTGTAGGTAAGTTCATTTGTATCAATTTTTTTACATTCTGCATATAATCAATGTCATATGATATCTGTCTTTCTCTGGCTGATTTACTTCACTTATGATAACCTCCATGTCCATCCATGTTACTGCAAATGGCATTATTTCACTCTTTCTTAATGGCTGAGCAACATTCTATTGTATATACATATATAAGAAGAAGACCCACATCTTTATCCATTCATCTGTCGATAGGCATTTGAGTTGCTTCCATGTCTTAACTATTGCAAATAGTGCTGCAATGAATACTGGAATGCATGTTTACTTTTGAACTATGTTTTTTTTTTTTTTTTCCAGATATATGCCCAGAAGTGGGATGACTGGATCATATGTTAGCTCTATTCTTAGTTTTTTAAGGAGCCTCCATACTGTTCTCCATAGTGGCTGTGCAATTTACATTCCCACCAACAGTGTAGGAGGGTTCCCTTTTCTCCACACCCTCTCCAGCATTTAAAACTCCTATATCATTATCTGGTTCATATTAAGCAATAAAAGTATAAGCTATTAAAAGTGTTATTATTGGTATTATATCTGGCAGATAGCCAATACTCAATACATCATGATGATGATCATGATGGTGTCAACTGAGGTTATTCCTTCAGCCCACCATCTCCACCACCACCACCTCTGAGGACCTCAAAGAGAAGCAATTAGACATACTGCTCTTCAGAGTCAAGTTCATATATGATGGATTGTGAAATAACTCAGGGCAGAGAGGGAGCCAACAATCTTCCCTCTGCATAATAAAGCTGATGAAAGTATTTCACAAGAAAGAGAGTCAAAGTTATGTCAATGGGAGGAACAACAACATCTCTTTGCAGATCAAAAAGAGCAAAGTCAAATCTTCAGTTCACCAAGGGCATCTAGCTACTGTCTGGAGAAGAAACTCTGGCGCTTCTGCCTCCTCATACATGAGACTAGGTCCTGAAGGACAAGCAAACACAGGGGTGGTCCCCCACCCATTCATCATTGACATTCAGTGATGAAGGCTGTGGAATTTTTAAGACCTGAGACTGAGCTTGGAACTTAAAGATTTCCAAATGAGAGGGAATTCTAAAGGCAGATGAAAGTACTAGAAGTGGAAAGGAATGAAAGAGTAAGAATTCTTAGTAGAGGGAGATGAGTAGAAAGTTTAGGATCAAGAGAAGTCTGCAAGGCACCCTCACATTGCCTGGGAAATATCAAGGTAAGCCTTTCCCAGCAGGCCTAGGCAGTGAGACTTTGACCTTTGTGTGATCCAGAGAAGCCAATGAAATAACCTGGGGGAGAATGCCAATTCTTCCTCCATCTTTCAAGATTCCAAAGTGTGTGTATTGTGGTGGGGGTGGGGGATTATACACGTATCCAAATAGTTATGGAATACCAGCTGGGTGTCCCTACAACTCATGTCCATCCTGACACTGTCCACCTGGAGACAGTTAAGGGCTCAGTCCCACATTTTCAGATGCCATTCTCAAGTCCAGGCTGTTACCTGGGCTTCTGACTGACCAGCTGTGGAGTTCCCACAACCTCCTCCTCAGGTCCCATTAATTTGGTGGAATGGCTCAACTCAGAGAAACATTTTACTTATGGAAAAGATGCATAGGGCAAGGTATGAGAAAAAGGCATATAACTTCCATGCCCTCCCCACTTACCACATGCTTACCACTCTCCATAAATCTCCACATATTCACCAACATGGAAGCTCTCCAAATCCGAACCCTTTGGGTTTTTATGGAGGATTCATTATATAGGCACGATTGATTAAATTGTTGGCCATTGGCAACTGATTAAACCCCCAGTCTGTCTCTCTTCCCCAGGGTCAGGGGTTGGGACTAAATGTTCCAACTTTTGAATCACATGGTTCATTTTTCTGGCGACTGGCCCCAACCTTAGCTGCAGTCCAAATATCACCTCATTAACATAACAAAAGGCACAAGCCCGGCTTTATGGCTCTTATCAGGAAATGCCAAGTGTTTTAGGAGCTCTGTACCAGAAATGGGGATGAAGACCACACATACTTTTCTTATTATAAATTGCAATCCTCTTCCCCACTCTACAGAACTTTGGTCAACTAAAGCCCTTCATTAAAAATTGTCTCATACTGAAAAGGGAATCCTCCTATACTGTTGGTAGAAATATAAGTTGGTACAGCCACTATGGAAAACAGTATGGAGAATCCTCAGAAAACTAAAAATAGAGTTGCCATATGACCCAGCAATTCCCGAGGCATATATCTGAACAAAACTATAATTCAAAAAGATACATGCACTCCTATGTTCATAGCAGCATTGTTTACAATAATGGAGATATGGAAACAATCTAATTGTCCATCAACAGATGGATAATGAAGATGAATATATATATACATATGTATGTATAATGGAATATTACTCAGCAATGAAAAGAATACCATTTGCAGCAACATGGATAGATCTGGAGATTATCATACTAGGTGAAGTAAGTCAGAAAGAGAAAGACAAATACTATATGATATCACTTATAAATGTAATCTAAAATATGACACAAATAAACTTATCTACAAAACAGAAACAGAGTCACAGGTGTAGAGAACAGAATTGTGGTTGCCAAGAGGGAGGGAGGTGGTAGAGGAACAGAGTGGGTATTTGGAGTTAGCAGGTTCAACCTATCACATATAGAATGGATAAATAACAAGGTCCTACAGAGTAGCACAGGGAGCTACACTCAATATTCTGTGATAAACCATAATATAATAATATAATAACCATATATAATATATAATATGTGATAAGCCATCATATAATATAAACCAAAATATAGAAACAATTAAAAAAGAATGTATATACATGTGTAACTGAGTCACTTTGCTGTATAGCAGAAATTAACAAAATATTGTAAATCAACTGTATGTCAATAAAAAAAATTTTTTAATGTCTCATAACTTTATTGAAGTCCAGTGTGGCGTTACCTCAGGGAGAGTCATAAGGGACAGTGTTCCCTGTTTCATGGGTTGCACCCCCCAACTATGGCTCAGAGGACAGCAAGAAGTAACAATTCACAGCCTGTCATCCCGCACTACCCTGAATGATCAAAAAGGATAGCTGGAGACACCACTGTGAACAGAAAAGGGAGGGGCTTACTTATATCAGTAGTTGATTGATAGTTGTTTTGATAGATGCTAGGAGTCGGACACGACTGAGTGACTTCACCTTACTTTTCACTTTCATGCATTCGAGGAGGAAATGGCAACCCACGCCAGTGTTCTTGCCTGGAGAATCCCAGAGACGGGGGAGCCTGGTGGGCTGCCGTCTACGGGGTCGCACAGAGTCGGACACGACTGAAGCGACTTAGCAGCAGCATGGGACCTAAGGGCTTCCCAGGTGGCACTAGTGGTAAAGAACCTGCTCACCAGTGCAGGAGGCACAAGGAAAATGTGTTCAATCCCTGGGTGGCGAAGGTTCCCTGGAGGTGGGCAGGGCAACCCACTCCAGTATTCTTGCCTACATCCACGGGCTACACTCCATGCGGTCGCAAAACATTGAACACGACTGGAGCAACTGAGCATGCACACACGCGTGGGACCTAAAGGCAGCACAAAGTATGTTACATGCAAAACTTTCCAGGGTTCAAATAATTAAAGCTTTGAACATATTACCAAAAGCGTTTGTTAATTTCCCATTTCAGGAACGCTTTTAAATACGTAGACCATCATCTCGCACAGTTTCATTTTTAATTTTGCTTACATGTAAGAAGCTACCCTCAGATTTTTTAGGTTAAGCTCTTTGTGCTTATATATTACCAGCATGGGGAAAAAAAGCCATATAAAAAGTGACAATAGTCAAAATAGGTTCATATCAATTTTACCCTCAAAACCTGCTATGAGCAAATGAAAACACTGGGATTCACAAAATTTAACATAACCTGGGTCACAAAGCTCCTGTAGAATTTTGACTTATCCAAGGCTCCTGACCTCAGTCTCACACCTGTTCTCTGGGTCATTCTGAGCCGCACTGTAGGGAGGGGTCAGTAGTGATTCAAAGTTACTTCCTTGACTAGAGATACTTCTAGGAGAAAGGAGCATTGAACACAAACGTCCCTATGTAGTTTTAATACATTTGAATTAAAACATAAAAATTCAGCTTATCATACAAATAATGTTTTTTTATGTTTCTGTTTTGTTTTTTCGCTCAAATTGTTATTGAACTCCTTTAGGTACTCAAATATTCCCCAACTCCCTTCTGTGAAGAACACTGAGCTAAATGCTATGATGGAAGGCAGAGGTGGTCTGTCTCATAGAAGGATGGATGTTTGGCTTTTGCACAAGGACACAGGGGCCAGGACAGTAAATCAGAGTTTATTTCAGCTGAGGTCCCCTTGTTCCTGGACAGGGGAAAAAAGTACAGTTAAACAGATAGGATTAGTTTGTATCATGGTCAAAAGTAGAATTCAAACTTTGATATTCAAGACAGCTTGAAAGGCAGAAAGTACCACCCAGGTTCCAACATGAAGACTGGACTAACTTGGTCAGCAAAGCAGGCTTTAGCCACTGAGGATGACTGAACCCATGTTGCTCTGATTCTACCACAAGACTTAAACCAGTGACCCCTGAGATCTACTTGGTCAAAATATTTTTTAAAGTAGGACCTGCCCATAGCATCCATTTTACTTCCTCAGCATCAGGCTGGGTTCCCACCCTTATTATTAACATCTGGTGGTACTACTATATCTACAGAAGTTTTGTAAGTGTGTGTGTATGTAACAGAGAAAAACAAAGGTGACTCCATACTGGATTCATTCCTTTATATTCTATTGCTACAAGTTAATCACTAAAGGATTGTTGCCTGTAGCTTAAAGTATACACATTGACCCATCTCTGAGAACTCTGCCTCCCATACTTGAGCTTAAACTGAAATGCCTTTGTTTAGCTCACAGGAAACATCAGATGTGGACCAGGCCCACCTATAAATGGCTGCAAGAAAGAAGAGATTAACACATCCCCTTTGATTCTGGTCAGAACCAGGAAATATTTGCAACGACTTGTCTCCTTTTTTAACTTTATCTCCTTACCTCCCCCTCTTTGTTTTATAAAAGACACAAGCATCCAAACCCAGGCAAGATGGTACTTTGGGACACTGGTCTACCGTCTTCCTGGTCATCTGGTTTTCTTTATAAAGGTCGCTATTCCTTGCCCTCCAAATCCATCTCTTGATCTACTGGCCTGTTGTATGGCGAGCAGTATGAGCTTGAACTCAGTAGCATGTGTGAGGGAGAGAGAAATAGAGACAGAGAATGAAGGAGAGATGATCTCTCACTCAGCACTGCACCCCCTGCCCCCAGTCTCTGCAGCGCTTCGAACTCTAGGGCCTGAGACTCACAGAGAATCCCAAATTTCAGTCCTTATTCCTTAGTCTTCATAGATATACTACACACTTTGAAGTGCTGAGTTAGTTTGTAAGAAACTGAAATAGAAGAATTGTACAGAAGAGTAATGAGAAAGAAAATTTCAAAGATAAGGTTTGGGCCAAATTCTGAGAACCGGAATGATAGGCCAAGGGAAGTTTTTGAGAAACATAGTGTTTTTTTTTTTTTTTTTCTTTTCTTTTAGAAACACATTTTAGAAACTATCTGGGTGTTTAGCTTCTGTAAACCAAAGATATATGCAGCCAACTGCTCTTCAGCCAATGATTTTGACAGCATTTAAACATTGTCTTTGTACATTTGCCACAATTTATGCAAAGAATGCATTTCCTGAAAGTTATGTTTAAGTTACATGTTGCAAATCAAATCACATTTTAAATGTACTCAGGGACCTTGCTATTTAAAGAGCATTTTGTCTACTGAACACATGTGCATATGAGTGTGTGTGTGTGTGTGTGTGTATACTAAATTCATCTTGGCTTACAAATTGGATAAAACTGTGGCTTACTCACCCACTAAATTTACCGTTTTTAAAACTCTTGATTTTCTGTTGTTTTCAAGGAGTTCAATGGCCTGATATAGAAAAAAAAAAAAAAAAAAACTACTGCCCTAATTATTTGCCCTAACTTTCAGACAGGAAAACGCCAGTTCATTGTCATTTACTTCATGCCCACAATAAGTATCTGAGGTGTCAGAATGTCTGGTGACAGTGTGTTTTATTTTTAAGAGTATAAGAGGGAGGAGGGAAAGAACTTCTTGGAATCTTCCCAAAGTCTATGTGAAATGCTGTTTGTCTGTTTTGAAGGACACGGTGAGCTGGTGAAACCAGGGAGGGGAGGAAGAGACTGTTCAAGGCAATGGCCTGCTGGCGGGAGGAGGAGGTTGCTAAATCCAGCTTGGAGGAACTCCACACATCAAAGAACTGGTTTGCTGAAGCTCCACTCCCAGGCCTTTCTGAATCACTCAGCTCAGCCAGACACAATAAGCCTGTTGCTTGAACTACCCAGCCCATGTCTCCAGTTTCCCCTTTTGCTTTGTCAGCAGGAACCTTATCCATGTGCATATAAGCACTGCTCACATTTGCATGCAAGAGCCATCTGTTTATTTTGCACAGGCTGGCTGAGACCTTCTCTGAATATTTTTCTGGTCATCTTGATCTTGAACAACCCTTTAACTACTCCCATCTCAAGGCTCTTTCTCACAAGACTTTCTGTTCTGGGATAATGTGTCCCAGGGCAGAGATTAGGACTATGCCAGGGAGATAAAAATGTTGCCAGAGCAGTGGTGGGACCATGCCCATCCCACCTGCCCTGGCTCTGCTTGTTTACAAGCTCCCCACTTGGCCACACCACCTCCCTCTCCATGCATATTCATCATGCATCACAAACCATGACCGAATGTGGGGGCAGGGGTCATTCAGCCAATCATAACTGTACAACTGGAGACTATTTATCAACCCTGGAACAAATTCATATCAAACTAGAGGTTATATTGATGAGACGTTTAAATATTCATTTAATTCAGCTCAATGACTAAAGAATTCCATTAATTATCTAAAATTCTGTCTATTGGTTTGACTGCTGTTTTACAAAGTTAACTGACTCTTTAGTTCATGTTGATATATCCTGTGAGTAGCTTCTTCTCAAAAGTAGAATATTTCCCTGCTCAAGCTCAACGTGTCCTTGGAGAGTTCAGGGAAACGAAGGAAAGGACCTCAAGACCTTATGGAAAGAGCAAATGGGGAGAGGGTTGGCTTAGAAGAATGGTTCATATTTTTTATTTTTGCATATTGCACTTGTAATCACAGAGTCTAAGAATACTGACGTGTGATGAGGAGTGGGATTTCATGCACAAAGCAGGAATACAAGTAACTAAAATTTCACACTGGAGTAATTATAATATCACATTCTTTTACAATATTATTCCCTCATTGGCATTCATTCAAATAAATCCCTCAGTAAAAGCCACTTATACCAATACTGTATAAGAAAAGAAGCCTGACCTTCTAATAATTTCCAGATGGTCTCACATAATTCATAACAATTGAACACTTATTAAGTGCAGGTGTTGTATTAAGGACTTTGAAAATGTTATCTTGTTTAATTAATCATTATTTCCTTTCACCTACTAACTTTAGGCTTTTTCTGTTTCTAGTTCCTATAAATTTAAAGTTTGGTGGTTTATTTGAAATCTTTCTCATTTTTTGAGATAAGCCTGTATTACTATCAGCTTCCATCTTAGAACAGCTTTTGCTGTATCCCATAGATTTTAAAATGTTACATTTCCAGTTTCATTTTTCTCAACATGTATTTTATTTCCCCTTTGATTCCTTCATTATCCCATTGATTTTAGTACCAAGTTGTTTAGTCTTCACCACCCATGTCTTTTCCAGTTTTCTTCTTGTTGATTTCTATTTTTATACCATTGAAGCTAGAAAAGCTGCTTGATATGCCTTTATTATTTGTTTATCTTTTCCAGTGATATTTTTACATTCATATATTTTCTTACTATTGATTAATCAGTGCTTTTTCTTTTTGACTTAGAGAAGTCTCTTTAACATGTCTTGTAGGATTGGATTGGTGGTGATGAACTCCTTTATTGTTATTTAGTTGCTAAGCTGTGTCTGACTGTTTGCAACCCCATGAACCACAGCACACCAGGCTTCCCTGTCTTTCACTATCTCCCAGAGTGTGCTCAAATTCATGTCCATTGAGTCAATGATGTCATCCAACTATTTCATCCTCTGTTGCCCTCTTCTCCTTTTGCCTTCAATCTTTCCCAGCATCGGGGACTTTTCCAATGAGCCAGCTCTTCGCATCAGGTGGCCAAATATTGAAACTTCAGCTTCAGCATCAGTCCTTCCAATGAATATTCAGGACTGATTTCCTTTAGGTTTGACTGGTTGGATCTCCATGTTGTCCAAGGGACTCCCAAGAGTCTTCTCCAACACCACAGTTCAAAAGCATCAATTCTTCAGTGTTCAGCTTTCTTTATGGTCCAACTCTCATATCCATATATGACTCCTGGAAAAACCATAGCTTTGAATAGACCGACTTTTGTTGGTAAAGTAATATCTCTGTTTTTTAATATGCTTTCTAGGTTTGTCATAGCTTTTTTCCCAAGGAGCAAGCGTCTTGCTTACCTGGAAAGCTCTTATTCTCTTCTTCAATTCTGAATGATAACCTTGTCATGCAGAGAATTTGTGGTTGGAAATTTTTTTCTTTTTGGCATTTTGAACATGTCCTGCCACTCCCTCTACCCATAAAGTTTCTGCTGAAAAACCTACTGATGGACTTACAGGGTTTCTCTTGTACATAATAAATTGCTTTTCTCTTGCTTTTAAAGTTCCTTCATTATGCTTAGTTTTTGCTACTTTAAGTATAATGTGTCTCAGTGTATTTCTCTTAGGATTCATCTTATTTGGAACTCTAGGCTTCCTGGACCTGGATGTCTGTTTCCCTCCCCAAACTAGGGAATTTTCCAGCCATTATTTCTTCAAGTAATTTTTCAGACCCTTTCTCTCTCTTTTCTTTATGGGATCCCTGTAAAATGAATGTTATTCTGCTTGAAAGTCCTGGAGATCCCCTAAGGTATTCTCATTTCTTTCAGTTCAGTTCATCGCTCAGTCGTGTCTGACTCTTTATGATCCCATGAACCACAGCACGCCAGGTCTCCCTGTCCATCACCAACTCCCAGAGTCCACCCAAACCTATATCCATCAAGTCGATGATGCCATCCAGCCATCTCATCCTCTGTCATCCCATTATCCTCCTGCCCCCAATCTTTCCCAGCATCAGGCTCTTTTCAAATGAGTCAGCTCTTCGCATCTGGTGGCCAAAGTATTGGAGTTTCAGCTTCAACATCAGTCCTTCCAATGAACACCCAGGACTGATCTCCTTTAGGATGGACTGGTTGGATCTCCTTGCAGTCCAAGGGACTCTCAAGAGTCTTCTCCAACACCACAGTTCAAAAGCATCAATTCTTCAGCGCTCAGCTTTCTTCATAGCCCAATCTCACATCCATACACGACCACTGGAAAAGCCATAGCCTTGACTAGATGGACCTTTGTTGGCAAAGTAATGTCTCTGCTTTTTAATATGCCGTCTAGGGTGGTCATAACTTTCCTTCCAAGGATCAAGCGTCTTTTAATTTCACGGCTGAAGTCACCATCTGCAGTGAATTTGGAGCCAGAAAAATAAAGTCAGCCACTGTTCCCACTGTTTCCCCATCTATATCCCATGAAGTGATGGGACCAGATGCCATGATCTTCGTTTACTGAATGTTGAGCTTTAAGCCAACTTTTTCACTCTCCTCTTTCACTTTCATCAAGAGGCTCTTTAGCTCCTCTACTTTCTGCCATAAGGGTGGTTTCATCTGCATATCTGAGGTTATTGATATTTCTTGCAGCAATATTGATTCCAGCTTGTGCTTCTTCCAGTCCAGCGTTTCTCATGATGTACTCTGCATATAAGTTAAATAAGCAGAATGACAATATATAGCCTTGACGTAATCCTTTTCCTATTTGGAACCAGTCTGTTGTTCCATGTCCAGTTCTAACTGTTGCTTCCTGACCTGCATACAGGTTTCTCAAGAAGCAGGTCAGGTGGTCTGGTATTCCCATCTCTTTCAGAATTTTCCACAGTTTATTGTGATCCACACAGTCAAAGGCTTTGGCATAGTCAATAAAGCAGAAATAGATGTTTTTCTTGAAATCTCTCCTTTTTTCCATGATCCAGCGGATGTCCGCAATTTGATCTCTGATTCCTCTGCCTTTTCTAAAACCAGCTTGAACATCAGGAAGTTCACGGTTCACGTATTGCTGAAGCCTGGCTTGGAGAATTTTAAGCATTACTTTACTAGCGTGTAACATGAGTACAGTTGTGTGGTAGTTTGAGCATTCTTTGGCATTGCCTTTCTTTGGGATTGGAATCCAGTCCTGCGGCCACTGCTGAGTTTTCCAAATTTGCTGGTATATTGAGTGCAGCACTTTCACAGCATCATCTTTTAGGATTTGAAATAGTTCAACTGGAATTCCATCACCTCCACTAGCTTTGCTCGTAGTGATGCTTTCTAAGGCCCACTTGACTTCACATTCCAGAATGTCTGGCTCTAGGTGAGTGATCACAGCATCGTGATTATCTGGGTCATGAAGATCTTTTTTGTACAGTTCTTCTGTGTATTCTTGCCACCTCTTCTTAATCTCTTCTGCTTCTGTTAGGTTCCTACCATTTCTGTCCTTTATTGTGCCCATCTTTGCATGAAATGTTCCCTTGGTATCTCTGATTTTCTTAAAGAGATCTCTAGTCTTTCCAATTCTATTGTTTTCCTCTATTTCTTTGCATTGATCACTGAGGGAAGCTTTCTTATCTCTTCTTGCTATTCTTTGGAACTCTGCATTCAAATGGGTATATCTTTCCTTTTCTCCTTTGCTTTTCACTTCCCTTCTTTTCACAGCTATTTGTAAGGTCTCCTCAGACAGCCATTTTGCTTTTTCGCATCTCTTTTTCTTGCGGATAATCTTGATTCCTGTCTCCTATACAATGTCACAAACCTCCATCCGTAGTTCATCAGGCACTCTATCAGTTCTAGTCCCTTAAATCTATTTCACTTCCACTGTATAGTCATAAGGGATTTGATTTATGTAATACCTGAATGGTCTAGTGGTTTTCTCCAATTTCTTCAGTCAGTCTAAATTTGGCAATAAGGAGTTCATGATCCAAGCTACAGTCGGCTCCTGGTCTTGTTTTTGTTGACTGTATACAGCGTCTCCATCTTTGGCTGCAAAGAATATAATCCATCTGATTTCAGTGTTGACCATCTGGTGATGACCATGTGTAGTGTTCTCTTGTGTTGTTGGAAGAGGGTGTTTGTTATGACCAGTGCCTTCTCTTGGCAGAACTCTATTAGCCTTTGTCCTGCTTCATTCTGTATTCCAAGGCCAAATTTGCCTGTTACTCCAGGTGTTTCTTGACTTCCTACTTTTGCATTCCAGTCCCCTATAATGAAAAGGACATCTTTTTTTGGGTGTTAGTTCTAGAAGGTCTTGTAGGTCTTAATAGAACTGTTCAACTTCAGCTTCTTCAGCGTTACTGGTCAGGGCATAGACTAGGATTACCATGATATTGAATGGTTTGCCTTGGAAATGAACAGAGATCATTCTGTTGTTTTTGAGATTGCATCCAAGTACTGCATTTCAGACTCTCTTGTTGACTATGATAGCTACTCCACTTCTTCTAAGGGATTCCTGCCCACAGTAGTAGGTATAATGGTCATCTGATTTAAATTCTCCCATTCCAGTCCATCTTCGTTCACTGATTCCTAGAATGTCGATGTTCACTCTTGTCATCTCCTGTTTGATCACTTCCAATTTGCCTTGATTCATGGACCTAACATTCCAGGTTCCCATGCAATATTGATCTTTACAGCATTGAACCTTGCTTCTATCACCAGTCCCATTCACAACTGGGTGGTGTTGTTGCTTTGGCTCCATCCCTTTTTCTTTCTGGACTTATTTCTCCACTGATCTCCAGTAGCATATTGGGCACCTACTGACCTGGGGAGTTCATCTTTCAGTGTGCTATCTTTTTGCCTTTTCATACTGTTCATGGGGTTCTCAAGGCAAGAATATTGAAGTGGTTTGCCATTCCCTTCTCCAGTGGACACATTCTGTCAGACCCTCCACTGTGACTCACCCGTCTTGGGTGGCCCCATACGGCACGGCTTAGTTTCATTGAATTAGACAAGGCTGTGGTCCATGTGATCAGACTGGCTAGTTGTCTGTGATTGTTGTTTCAGTCTGCCCTCTGATCCCCTCTCTCACTTCTTTAATTTTTTTTTTTTCATTTTGCTGCTCTGTCTGGGTATTTTCCATTTCTTCATCTTTTGGCTCACTGATTCATGCTTCTATTTCATCCATTCTGCTGTTGAAAAATGTAAAATACATCTTCTAATGTATTTTTCAATTAAGTTATAACTTCCTTCTTTTCACTTATTTATGGCTGCACTGGATCTTCATTGCTGCATGAGGGCTTTCTCTAGTTGCAGCAAGCAGGGGCCCCTCTTCATTGTATTGTATGGGCTTCTCATTATGTTGATTTCTCCTGTTGCAGAGCATGAGCTCTGGGCACATGGACTTTAGTAGTAGCTGGAGCACTCCGGCTCAGTAGTTGTGATGCACGGGCCCAGTTGTTCATTAGCATGTGGAATCATCCCTAGAGCAGGGATCAAATCCATGCCCCCTGCATTGGCTGGTGGATTCTTAAGCACTGGACCACCAAGGACGTCCTATAACTTCCTTCTTATATTTTCTATCATTTGGAGGTTCTCTCTGTGTTCATCCATTCTTCTCCTAAGATCAGTGAACATTTTTATGACTGATACTTTGACTTCTTTATCAGATAAGTTGCTTATCTTTGTTTCACTAAAGTCTTTTTCTGGGGACTTTCTTTGTTCTTTGGTTTGGAATCAATACCTCTGTCTCCTCATTTGGCGTACCTATGTGTGTTTGTCTGTAACAGGCAAATGGCTCCCTCCTCTAGTCTTGAAGAAGTGGTCTTGTGTAGATGTTTCATATGACTTGGAAATAAAAGCCACCAGAGCCAGGCATTCTATGGACATCCTTTACATGGGCTGCATGTACCTACTATCTTTAGTAGGGCCACAGGATGAACAGGGCACAGGAAGTTTGCCTGATCCAGTTGCAGCTCAGCTGCTGTAAGGGGAGGGTTCAGCTTAAGGTTCCTATCCAGTCCAAGGCATAGATCCTGCCTGATTGCTATACCAAGTTGGGTGGGACATCTTTGTGCTAACAGGATAGAAGGAAGACACCAAAAAATTAAGCCTGTCTTCTCTGTCACAAGCGAGCTAGGATGATCACAGAAATGACATCCATCAGCACTATCATTTCCAGATAAGGTCTCAGGAAGTTTCTGCCTCTCCAGCAGTCACTTTAAGCCCTTACAGTCCAGTTGCTTTTCAGACTATTGCTTTTGTGCTGGATCTCAGGGCAAGTGGGTCTTCAGATCAACCTTTTAAGAGTTGGTTCTCTATTCCCTGCAGTTCTATCACTAATCCCTCTGGTTTTCAAAACCTAATGTTTCCATGTTGGCCCCAAGGATCAGAGTGTCTGACATGGGGCACTATCTGTTCACTACTCAAGGAAAGTGAAAACTGAAAGTGTCCTCAATTGTATCCAACTCTGTGAGACCCCATGGAGCCTACCAGGCTCCTCTGTTCATGGAATTCTCCAGGCAACAGTACTGGAGCAGGTAGCCATTCTCTTCTCCAGGGGATCTTCCTGAGTTCCTTATTTTGGAAAGGCCCTCTTGGCTGTAGGTTGCCACACCTGAGGTGGGGTCCTGGTGAGGACTTATGACTACCTCTCCTCTCATCTCAATGTGTCTTGTTTGTCTTTTATTTTGGAAGTGCTGATCTTCCACTTCTCAGGATTTGGCTGGAGTGGAGTGGATTTTTCTGTATGTAAATCTCAGCTCTGTCCAATCATAGAGATAAGCAAGTGACCAAGAAAGCCATTTAGAATCTCAATCCCGAGAATCTGAGTTCTGAGTGGAGACACATTTGACGACTCAAAAGAAGTTAAGAGTGGAGTTGTCAGAGCTGGGAATTCTAAAGATACAAGAGATTTAATGTCACTGCCAAGATCCCTGAAACTGCCCTAGATCTTCTCTTTTGCAAAGGCTGGGTTTCAGCTCTTCCTTTGACTCCATGTTTCCTTCCGACAAGTTCCTTTTGGGAATGCTTGTGGAGGTGGTTTCTATTCCTTGCAACCCAAGAACAGCAACTGATACACTTAAAGGTGTTCAGTAAGTGCTTAGATCTCACAGATACTCAGTGGCAAAGTTGGGCTTTTAACTCCAACCTGTATGACTACAAAATCCCACAAGTAGCCATTAGTTATGCTGATTCATTTACCCTGTCTCATTTATCTCATGGCTTTTATAGTTCTTGTAGCAACAGGCTTTGTAATTTTTACCTTTCTGTTTAAGACTTTGGCCAGTTTCTTGTTAGTAGACTACCTCAACCAATATCAGGGTTGTTTTGTTGTTTCTTTGTTTCTCCCAGAGAGCACCTGAGTAGTGTTAGCTGAACAAGTTATTTCAACTAATAACTAATGCGTGTCTGCCTCCTCATCTCTTTATGACATAAAGGGGAAAGTAGGATCATATAATTAGACAGCCTTCAAAGGAGGAAGGATACAGGTAATTGGAAGGTCCTCTTTTCTCTGAGCAGAGGTGATGGAAGACAGTCAGGTGAACTTGAGCTCCCAAGGCACAAACAAACTGCCCAAAGACCCAAAGGAAGACAGTGCAGGGCCTTGCAGATGACTCCAGTAGTTTTCAAACTTATGCTCAAACTACCATGCTAACATATTTTGAGCATGCACCTCCCAATATAGTATATTATTTTTGTAAATGATAAACATTTACTACTGAACCATTCCATAATGTTATAAAATATATACCAAAAAATCTAAGGAATACATTAACAAGCATAAACATAAGTTATAATATTTTATTTCTGCATCTGCACAATTATTTTCTGCACCTCCTAGGGTACCCAAACCTACCTTGGATACCACTGAATTAGAAGTCAAAGAAAGGATTCTCTGTAATAAGTCTAGATAAATTATTTCAGATCATGATTTTTGCTGAAGGATTTTTAGAGGCCCTCCTCTACGCCCAAGATCAGTGTATAAAAATAGTGTTTGTTCATAGTGCCAATTTAGCACTTATCATATTACATTAATTCATTTTTATGTGTATTTTCCCATCAGACTATGACATTCTTAAGGGCAGGGTTGGTGTCATATTTATCTTTGCATTCTCTATCACAGTTATAGCACAATAGGTGCCTAATAAACAGCTTTTTAACAGAAACCCACTCCCTCTCCTTTATGTCAGTTGGGCCTGGGCCGCCACTGGGATGGTCACTGAGGCCCTCTGGGTAGGGTCCCAAGCTCAGCAGCTTCACTCTGAGCCCATCCTTGCTGTTCAACAGTAAATAATCAACATGTTTTAAAGCACAAACAAATGCAAAGAACTGAATATCAAGAAATTAGCCTGAGACCTCAGAGAAGCTGCTGCTGCTAAGTCACTTCAGTCGTGTCCAACTCTGTGCGACCCCACAGACGACAGCCCACCAGGCTCCTCTGTCCCGGGGATTCTCCAGGCAAGAATACTGGAGTGGGTTGCCATTTCCTTCTCTCCTCTATGAAATAAATAGCCACATCTTAAAAGCTCTGTTTGTTTCAAATACTGATCTCTATTGGAGGGATGGGCAAGGTTTCCAATATGGAAACCCTTCAGTTTACTGTGCAGTGGAAAAAGACTCTCATATGTGTCTCCGGGTTGGGTTGTGAAAGAGCTCCACGTGGCATTAGGATCCCTTCACGGTGAATTTCAGTGCCTGCCTCTGTAGTTCTTCAGTCTGGAGGCACTTAGGTTTTGCAATCAAGGTCTTTAATTGTGCTCAGGTCAGGAAATCATGCATGTGTTTCTCCCTTTCTCTAATCCCTGGACTCTATATTATCAGAGCTTATGGATGGGGTGTAGGTTGCCTCTTGGATTTTTCTGAAATGATGCAATTCAGTCTTATTTGAGGTCCCAAAAGAAGCCTGGGAAAATTCACAATGTCAAGTTTTTCTCTTTCCCTGAGGAGGAAGTGGAATTCCATTCCTTTGTCCCTGCTGTTTCCCCCACTCCCGCCCCAGCGCCCCACCCCCAGAGGACAGAGTTGTGTACCAGAACAATTGACCAAGTAAGGTCCTGCACTCACACCCTCAGGGAGGGAAAAAAATTAATCAGATTTCCAGGGCTAAAGAGATTTTTATCTGTTCAACTTCAAGGACTGTTCCCCCACACATTTTCATATGACGTAACAAAGGAATATCAGACCACATCCTCCCTATGGTGAAAGAGGTGGAGCCTTAGGCAGGAAGGATGAGAAAAAGACAAAAGCAAACAGAGAGCTGGTAAGGAACTAAAAATGTCACTCTTGGAATCCTCACCAAATGGAGTATTTAACCTGAGATAGGGGCTATTTCTTTTGAGATAAGATGTTAATATTGACTCCAGAAGGCTCTCTTCTGGAGGCTAGAGCTGTACAAGTCTTGACTCAGAGTCTTCGGACAGGACACACAGCCTGGGTAGATTTATGCAAGTCCCCTCTCCTCCTGCACAAATGCTGCCTCAGCTGTTTGTGGCGGGCACTTTCAGATGCAAATGTGACGCTGGTCACTGGATGCTAATCTCAGTTGCTTTTCTCCTTGGTCCTCTGTCCAGGAGAGCATCGGCCAGAACACCAATATTACTGCACAACATGCCGTGTCACGGCTCTGTGCCTACTGCACTTAAAAAAAAAAAGAAAGAAAGACAGAAAAAAAGTCTTCATAGCGTTTCCCCCTCCGACAGAGCCAATTAGTTATGGGCTTTCTCGAAGCTTAGTGCTATTCAGTAAAAACCAACCACACGGAACCCCCAACCCCTCCCCTCCCTGTACCTCTCAAAGAAATTCACAATGGACAAACCAAGGGCGTGTCTTTCCCGGGTCAGATTTTTTTCTCTCCGAATCTGTGTGGACAAAAATATTACTGTAGCATTTGTGCACCTGAATCTGGAAGAGGAGAAACTGTTCACCCGAGTACGTTTTGAAATTCTCTCCTTGAACTGGGTTTGTTCCCATCATGGCAGGATTTGCAACGTGAGATTGAGTGGTCTTCAGGGTTGTCAGCAAAATAATATCAGCCCTTTGTGGAGGGGTGACAGACCATACAAAGAGTGCGGCTTGTTTTATCTGCCCATGCCGGCGGCCAACTTTGTAAAAAAAAAAAACAAACTCAGTTTAAATATTTTCCCACAGAATGTCTGCTAATTAAAGAAAATGTATATAGCATAGACAAGCCAAACAATTGCACCACTTAGAGGTAACCACTATTCACACTTGATATGTGTATCTTGCTTCTGTCTTTTTCTATACATGAATTTTCTTTTGACCAAAAAAAGAAAGTCGACGTTATATGTACTATTTTATGTACTGCTTTTTCACCAAACAAAATATATTGTACACTCTTCATATCAGCTATTGTTCTGAAAATTCATTTATAAAAGGAATACATATATATTACTTTCTTTTAACCTTATGAGTACACCATAAGCTACTTAACTCTCTTACTTGGGGAAACATTTAAATTTATTCTTATTTTAAAATTCTTTGGATAAAATCTGCACTTTTGAGACATTTATGACCCTTTCTTAAAGATCAATTGCTAGCTTGTAAAAATTGCTGTTCCAAAGGTAAAAAAAAAATATCTTTTGACACATCACCAAATGTCTTTCCAAAAAGAGCTACACAAATTTACAAGGCCACCAGTATGTATAAAGTTATTTTAATCTCTGGCATTTTGATAGGCACCCACTGAAATGTGTCTTAATATTGTTTCATTTCGCATTTATACTGTAATACTTCAATAGGTATTACAGTAAGCATATTTAAAATTTATCACTCATTTTAATGCCACTTTGCAATACACTATTAGCAACTTTTATATATGATTTTCTATTGGGAACTGAGTATTTTTCATATTGATGTTTAAGAACTCTTTATATATTACATTCTATATGCTGCAACTTTTTTCTTCAATTTGATGTTTGACTTTCAATGTTATTTATTGTATGGGCCATGTAAACTAATTTTTTATATATTTGCTAAAAACTTAAAAAAATAGAAATACAATAAGTTAAAATAGTCACTTAAATATCACTACCCAGAAATAACCAAGACAATGCAGACATTTTTACTTTTAGTAAAATCTGAACCATTTTAATATTTTCTTTCATGATTTCTATATTTTTTGGTATTTTTAGAAGTGTCTTCCTTACTTTATACTCACCTGCATTTTCTTCTATTCCTTTTTAATTAACACATAAATCTTTAATTCATCTGGAGTAACTTTGGTATAAAGTAAGGCTGTAACTTTGTATCTTTCCAAATTCTCTTTCTTCTGCCCAGTATATCTCTGTCTATAAAGTATAGATACTTGGCTCTTTCTTTCTGTAGAAGGGTAAGACAGTGACAGAGAGAACTATGAGTAATTCAAATAATTCTGGCAAAAGCAAACAATTATATCAACAGCAATAGACTGATGAATGCAAGTGGCTCATCAGTAACTAGGTCAAAGAGTTATATGGAATAACTAGGTCAAAAGGGGGTCCCACAAGGTAGTGAAATAATGGAAGAGCCATGGATGGCAAGAGGTGAGCTGACTTGCCACTCAGTTTCTAGCCCTCTGTCATTCCCTACCATCACCTACCACCCCTGCTGCCACTTCCTGGGATGTAAAAACAGAAGGCTACTCATTAAGGTGAGATGGAGTTCAGGCATAAGGAAATCTACAAACCCAAGTGGAAACGCGTGCTAAGCTGCTTCAGTCATGTCTGACTCTTCGAAACTTGAGGACTGTGGCCCACCAGGCTCCTCTGTCCATGGGATTCTCCAGGCAAGAATACTGGAGTGGGATGCCATGCCCTCCTCCTGGGATCTTCCTGACCCAGGGATGGAACCCACATCTCTTACGTCTCCTGCATTGGCAGGCAGTTCTTTACCACTAGTGCCACCTGGGAAGCCCAGGTGAGCAGCACAGTGACCAGGATTTGCAGGCCATGGGGTTGGATAGTTGAGAGGGTAACAGGCTCATACTCAGTGCCACCTCTGGATAACAGAGTGAGAACACTGGCTCTATGTACATGGAAGATTATTAGTGGCTTTTTACATTTTCAATAACCAGCCTACCCTGACTGCTAATCACATGAGAGTTACGTAGTGGTGGTGATGGTTTAGTCACTAAGTCATGTCCGACTCTTGAGACCCCACGGACTGTAGCCCGCCAGGCTCCTTTGTTCGTAGGATTCTCTAGGCGAGAATACTGGAGCGGGTTGCCATTTCCTTCTCCAGGGGATCATCCTGACCCGGAAATCGAACCTGGGTCTCCTGCATTGCAGGCAGATCCTTTACCGACTGAGCTATGAGGCTCAGTCTGAGAGTTATGCAGTTCTGTGATTTAGCTTAGACTATCTGCCCCACCTTCCCAGGCACTGCCAAGGCCTCTGATAGTGCAGCCTGCTGATGTTAGGTATCCTGACAATGTGGAGGGCCCAGCAAGCCAGCTTCTGCTTCTCCCTGCCTCCCTGAGAAGCAAATGGCAACCCATTCCAGTATTCTTGTGTGGACATTCCCATGAACACTACAGTCCATGGGGTCACAATGAGTCAGACACACCTGAGTGACTAAATCACCACCACCACTGTTTATGCAGTGTCTGACCTGAGCTAAGATACATATTCATAAACCCATTTTGCTATGTCTATGGACAAGTCCTCTGTGCTAGAGCTTAGGAGGCACCCACAGCACCTTACTGTCTAGAATCCCCACCTGTTGGGTGGATCACCTTGAACGCTAACCCCAGGCTGCTTAATTGGAAGTTGTGTCTAGTCTAGTCTCCCTTGGATCACAGGACTGTCTGACTGTGTCCTGGGCTTGCCTTCCCGACTTCGATACTAACACACACTCACTGCTCATGCTGGTCCTGTCACCCAGGACACATGCTAGGCCTGATCCAAGCCCCATCTGCCTTCCTCCTGGCCACTGAGGCCTCCCGGGAGCCAAGGCCAGATGCAGACCACTCATCTTTATTCCCAAATTGTCTGTTACTGACAATGAGTTCTCCAAGTCGGTTAAAATAAAGCTTTGAGTTTATTTTCATTGCTGCAGAAACTGACAACAATTTTTGCAAAGTGTTTGGTGAAATCAAGATTTTTTTCCCTGAGCCTTTGGCTGACTTCTGTTGGGAGGGTGGGAGAGGGGTTGAAATATGTTCTCAATTGCTCACTGAAGCATTTTTACAGTGGCTGCTTTAAAACCCTTGTCAGATAATTGTAACATCTCTGTCATTTGCTCTTGGCATCTATTGGTTTTCTTTTTTCATTCCATTTGAGATCTTTTTAGCTCTGGATGTGACAAGTAATTTTTGACTGAGAACTAGACATTTTGGGTACTGCCTTGTAAGAGATGGATCTTAATTAAACCTTCTGTTCTAGCTGACTTCCTCTGACATTGCTCTAGCAGGGAATGTAGAAGTCGGGGTCTCCATTCCCACCCCACTCCCATCCTGTTGGCCTCTGGATGTTCCTAGTTACTGCTGAGCAAGGCTGGGGGTTCCAGCTCCCGACTAGGCTCCGCTGATACCCCCTGGCTGGAAGGCATTGGAGCCTCCCCCTTACTGCTCTCCATGTGGCCTGTTCTGATAGAGGGTGGGGGAGCTCCTTATTGGTGGGTGGTGGTGAAAGTCCACTCCATTAGGCCTCCTCTGATCCAACCTAGGAAATGGGGAGGGACACTGCAGTCCACAAAGGAGGAATGGAAGTCCTGGTTGGCTCTGTATGTTCTAGGACGTCACCACCATAGGAAAGAGTGCAGGCTTTGTAGTGCTTCATTACAGCCTCACCAAGGTGCAAATGTTCCCTCCCCAGCCTTTGCTGGAGGGGTGGGGTGGGACCACGGTATTTTCCATGTTGTTGGCAGAAGCAGATCAATTATTGTCTAATAGTTTTCTTCTCTTTTCCTGGTCCTCTGATTAAGAGAGCAGGCTGTTGGTAGAGTCTTTTTTGTCAGTACCCATTAGTGTTTGGGGATGCCAACTTCTTGAAACTCATGTCTGAGAAACGTGAAATAAAAAGAAAACTTATCACAATGTTGCTCTTCAAAATCATTAGTCAGCTTTCTCTCTTCTTTTCAGAATCATCTTAAGTCTTTCTCTATGTACTACTGTCCAAGCTTTTTCACTGTATGTAATGGGAGAAATATAAAAAAATCACATCTGCTTCATCTTTCCTATTTATTTCTCTAAAGACAGTAGTAAAAGCAATAATACAGGAAAACATAAATTTCTCTGTGTGAAATGGATGGGTTTTCCAAGTGGCTTACTGGTAAAGAATCCACCTGCCAATGCAGGAGACACAGGAGGCTGAGGTTTGATCCCTGGGTCAGGAATATCCCCTGGAGGAGAGCATGGCAACCCTCTCTAGTACTCTTGCCTGGAGAATCCCATGGACAGTGGAGCCTGGTGGGCCACAGTCCATGAGGCTGTAAAGAGTCGGACACAACTGAGTGAGTGACCACTCTCACAAGAAATGTATAGGGTTGGCAAAAATGTTTTTTCGGGCTTTTCCATAACATTGTACGGAAAAACCCAAATGGACTTCTTTGGCCAACCCAGTATATATTTAAAACACAACACATATGAATTTCCTACCATGGGAATGTCAAAGCTCGTGCTTCTTTCACCTAGTTTAATTTGCCTTGATATTTAAGTAAATATGACTAGTTTGTGTTCGGAAAGATTCTAGTCAGAAAGAGTCAGAATCAGCTAAATGTAGCACGTCACTCTCTTTCAGCATCTAATTAGACTTGTCACTGTCAGTTCTTTCTCAGTGACAAATCATCAGTAATTCTTATAATTATAGCTTTGTAAGGAAAGGCAGGGCAGTTCTTCCTGATGCCAGCAGTTCCAAGCAATGTGAAAGCAAGTCTAAGTTCTCATGTGGAACTTAGATGGAATACCCATGTGTGTGTGTGTGTGTGCACGTGTGCACGCATGCCCACATGCATCCATATCTGTCTAGCTATCTCTATGTGTACTGACTGAGAGCAAATGTTAATATCATGGTAAATTTTTGGAGTGTCACTAAGAAATAAGCATAATTTCTGTCTTCAAGGAAACAAAATTGAGAAATGACATGTAAAAATGTCTCTTATCAAAGCACTTTCCATCGACCTAGAGCTCATTGAGAAAAGCAGGTTGAGTAGTGAAATAATCCCCCTACTGGAACTCGGGGTCTGGATTTGCTATTAACATCATAGGTTGTTGGACTGAGCTGCTTAGGATGGTTGCGTATCCATCACCTGGCTTTTATGTCTCCCAGGACTGGCAGGAGGACATACCTATATGCACAGACAGCTACGAAGTAAAAGAAATGAGAAGAGAAAGAGTTTATGAAACTGATCCTGGGTCTCCCCTAGACTGAATCACCAGATCTGCTTTGTAAGAGTTGTCTGCCTTCAAGATGCTGAGGAGAGGGAGCCAGGAAGCTGAGAAATCTTTCTGTAACTCAACACAAGTCCATCTCTGATTGAAATAGGGAAGCAGGGACAACTTCGTCACTAGTTTAAAGAGTTTTGAGAGCTCTACAGACTTCTTAGGTGGCACTAGTGGTAAAGAACTGCCTGCCAATGCAGGAGAGGAGGGTTCGGTCTCGGGGCCAGGAAGATCCCTTGGAGGAGGCCATGGCAACCCACCCCGGTATTCTTGCCTGGAAAATTCCATGTACAGAGGAGCCTGGTGGGCTACAGTCCATGGGGTCTCAAAGAGTTGGACCTGACTGAAGCGACTGAGCACACACACAGCACAAGGGGACTTGACTCCCACCACCCAACACAAGAATCCTGTTTCAGGCTTTGACCAATCTAGACCTAACTTTACTCAGCACATTGCAGAATGAATGGAGCTTTAGCTTCTGGTAGGCCCTGTTTCGTGTCTGCCTTGATGCAGCCTCTTTAATTCAGACTCACTCAGGCACCCACCAGCCCATACAGGCACACACTTACATTCACAAAATTAGCTCAGGAAACCCTAATGTCCCCTGCCTCCAACACCACTATCCTACTTCTCCCTGAAATGCTGTTGTTTAGATTCTAAAGAAACCAATATCGCTTGGCTCTGGGGACTTGAGTTTTTACCACAATTTAAAATGCAACTCTCTCGGGACTTTCCTGGGCCTCCAGCGGTTAAGACTCTGCACTTTCAGTGCTGGGGGCCTGGGTTCAGTCCCTGGTGGAGGAAATAGGATCCCATATGCCTTACAGAGTGGCCAATTAAAAAAAAAAAAAAAGTTTAAAAAAATCAATAAGTGCAACTCTTTCTGAAAAACTGAGCAGGTTTGCCTTCCTGGCTTTCTACCTCCCTGCCCCACCCCCACCCCCGAAGTGCTGCTTCAGACAGAACCTCACCCTAACTCCCAGTCACAGAAGGCGACTCTCAACCCTAGCCACCTGACCACACCTTGACTGTGTGTGGTCTTGTGCGAGTTGTTTACCCTCTCTGAACCTCAGCTTCTTCACGATAAATGCTACATTATGTCACCTCAAAGACTTGTGTAATGCTCTGACGGGATACTGCATGCTCAGAATTTAGCACAATGCTCTGTGCATAACAAGCCCTCATCTACCTCTATCTCTGTTATTTCTCCAGATCTGGGATGGTATCAGAGGAATTAAGCTTGGTTCAAGGCACCCTTCGCTTTCAGGAGGGTATCGATGTAGTAGAGTGTCCAGAGAAAAATCAGGGACTACCCTGGTAGTCCAGTGGCTAAGGCTCCGCGGTCCTGAAGCAGGGGGCCCAGGTTTGATCCCAACCAAGAGTTCACATGCTACAACTAAAGATCCCTCTTGCAGCAACTGAGAGCCGAGCAGGTGTAGCCAAATATATAAATAAAAATGAAAATATTTAAAAATAGGTCTACTGAAACATGGGTCAAAAGATAAATAACAATAATAATAAAACCAAAGGAAAATCAGCCCTTGATAGAGAAAACAATGATAGCAATAACTATTGTTGAACACTTGTGTGCCAAATATTGTATAAGGAAACTTAGCTATTTTTGTCATTTACTCTTCACAAAAACCAAAAAAAAGAAAAGTAGCTATTACTATTCTTATTTTCCTATCAAGACAGAAAAAGTCAAGTTGCCCAATATCACAGAGTTCAGAGGCGTAGAAATAGAATTTGATCCCAAGTCAGTTTGCTTGCTAGGCAAACTGTCTTTTTAACTACATGCCTGATTCCTGCCATAATATAAGGGGCAAGCGAAGGAAACAGGAATATTTAACAAGCTGTCAGGTTTGGAGGAGACAGGGTGCAACATGGAGAAATCTCCAGTAACTCATTCTACTCCAAGGTTCTGTGATGCAATGACCGGCAGGCAATGAAGCCAAACTGTAGGAGCCTGGAACTTGCAGCAGTGCTCTGAGAGATTCTAGCTCTGGGAACTTGATCTTCTGTGGTTTTCTTTTCCCAACACCTTTACTTCTGCCTCTCTGTGCCATAAAAAGAATATTTTCTTTTACCCCTAACGCAAGCTCAATATATTTATGAGGTGCTGATTTTCAGAGGAAATAGGCCTTGTCATTAAGAACTCCAAAGACAACATCAGATCAGATCAGTCACTCAGTCGTGTCCGACTCTTTGCAACCCCATGAATCGAGCACTCCAGGCCTCCCTGTCCATCACCAACTCCCGGAGTTCACTCAGACTCACGTCCATCGAGTCAGTGATACCATCCAGCCATCTCATCCTCTGTCGTCCCCTTCTCCTCTTGCCCCCTATCCCTCCCAGCATCAGAGTCTTTTCCAATGAGTCAACTCTTCGCATGAGGTGGCCAAAGGACTGGAGTTTCAGCTTTAGCATCATTCCTTCCAAAGAAATCCCAGGGCTGATCTCCTTCAGAATGGACTGGTTGGATCTCCTTGCAGTCCAAGGGTCTCTCAAGAGTCTTCTCCAACACCACAGTTCAAAAGCATCAATTCTTCAGCGCTCAGCTTTCTTCACAGTCCAACTCTCACATCCATACATGACCACAGGAAAAACCATAGTCTTGACTAGACAGACCTTTGTTGGCAAAGTAATGTCTCTGCTTTTGAATATGCTATCTAGGTTGGTCATAACTTTCCTTCCAAGGAGTAAGCATCTTTTAATTTCATGGCTGCAGTCACCATCTGCAGTGATTTTGGAGCCCAGAAAAATAAAGTCTGACACTATTTCCACTGTTTCCCCATCTATTTCCCATGAAGTGATGGGACCGGATGCCATGATCTTCGTTTTCTGAATGTTGAGCTTTACGCCAACTTTTTCACTCTCCACTTTCACTTTCATCAAGAGGCTTTTTAGTTCCTCTTCACTTTCTGCCATAAGGGTGCTGTCATCTGCATATCGGAGGTTATTGATATTTCTCCCGGCAATCTTGATTCCAGCTTGTGTTTCTTCCAGTCCAGCATTTCTCATGATGTACTCTGCATATAAGTTAAATAAACAGGGTGACAATATACAGCCTTGACATACTCCTTTTCCAGATGGCCAATAAACACATGAAAAGATGCTCAGCATCACTATTTGTTAGAGAGATGTGAATCAAAGCTACAGTGAGGTATCATCTCACACCTATCAGAATGGTCATTATCAAAAACCTATAAATAATAGATGCTGAAGAAGATGTAGGGAAAAGGGAACCCTCCTACAATGTTGGTAGAAATGTAAACCAATACAGCCATTATGGAGAACAGTATGGAGATTCCTTAAAAAACTAGAAATAAATCTACCCTATGACCCAACAACCCCACTACTGGGCATATACCCTGAGAAAACCAGAATTATAAAAGACACATGTGCCCCGAATGTTCACTACAGCACTATTTTACAATAGCCAAGATGTGGAAGCAACCTAGACGTCCATCAACAGATGAATGGACAAAGAAGATGTGGTACATATATAAAATGGAATATTACTCAGCCTTAAAAATGAACTTGAGTCAGTTCTAGTGAGGTGGATGAACCTAGAGCCTGTTACATAGAGTGAAGAAAGTCAGAAAGAGAAAACAGATGTCATATATTAATGCATATGTATGGAATCTAGACAAAAGGTATTGATGATCCTATTTGCAGGGAAGGAATGGAGATGCAGATGTAGAGAATGGACTTGTAGACACAGTTGGGGAGGCAAAGAGTGGGGTGAATGCAGAAAGTAATATCAACATATATACACTACTGCTGCTGCTGCCGCTGTTGCATCACTTCAGTCGTGTCCGACTCTGTGCGACCCCATAAATGGCAGCCCACCAGGCTCCCTCGTCCCTGGGATTCTCCAGGCAAGAACACTGGAGTGGGTTGCCATTTCCTTCTCCAATGCATGAAAGTGAAAAGTGAAAGTGAAGTCACTCAGTTGTGTCCAACTTTTAGCGACCCCATGGACTGCAGCCCACCAGGCTCCTCTGCCCATGTGATTTTCCAGGCAAGAGTACTGGAGTGGGGTGCCATTGCCTTCTAAAATAGGTATCTGGTGAGAAGTTGCTGTATAACACAGGGAGGCCAGCCTCATGCTCTGTGATGACCTAGAGGGATGGAATGGGAGGAGGGGAAGGAGGCTCAAGAGGGAGGGGATATATGTATAATTATGGCTTATACACAACATTGTAAAGCAATTTTCCTCCAATTAAAAAAAAAAAAAAAAGACTACTGCAGGGACTTCCCAGGTGGTCCAGTGGCTAAGACTCCATGATCCCAATGCAGAGAGCCTGGGTTTGATCCCTGGTCAGGGAACTGGAGTCCACATGCCTCAACTAAGAGTTTGCATGCCGTGATTAAGATTAAAGATCCCATGTGCTACAACCAAGACCCAGTGTGGCCCAATTAATCAATTAATTAATTTTAAAGAAAGAATTGCTGGAAAAGCCTAGCAGGTAGCCCTGATGATCAGAGAGACTGAGGGCTAAAGAAGGAGCACCTGAGGGTGGCCCCTAAATAGCAACAGAAATGGCCGAGGCTTGGGGACTATTCATTGCTTGCATTATTCTACGTGCTTACATGGGGTCTCCCAGGCGGCACTAGTGCTAAAGATCCTGCCTGCCAATGCAGGAGACAGAAGAGACACAAGTTCAATCCCTGGGTTGGGAAGATGCCCTGGAGGAGAACATGGCAACCCTCTCCAGTATTCTTGCTGGAGAATCCCATGGACAGAGAAGCCTGATGGGCTAGAGTCCATAGGGTTGCAAAGAGTCAGACATGACTGAAGTGACTTAGCATGCACACACACATGTGCCTTACATAGAATGGGCTATATAGTTATAACAACCCCATGGCCGTTTCTAAATAATATTCTATATTTCTGATGTCTTTTGGAATTTGTTTCATATGGGTATATGATTTTAGGCTCAAATGATACCTCATTTGAAAAATTAAGACCAGTCTGTTTGAACTTATTTTTCAGTATGGTCTTTATCAGTGTGTTTAGAAGCAACAGTTAGAGCTGGACATGGAACAATGGACTGGTTCCAAATTGAGAAAGGAGTACGTCAAGGCTGTATATTGTCACCATGCTTGTTTAACTTATATGCAGAGTGCATCATAAGAAATGCTAGGCTGTATGAAGCACAAGCAGGAATGAAGATTGCCGGGAGAAATACCAATAACCTCAGATATGCAGGTGACACCACCCTTATGGCAGAAAGTGAAGAAGAACTAAAGAGCCTTTTGATGAAAGTGAAAGAGGAGAGTAAAAGTTGGCTTAAAACTCAACATTCAGAAAACTAAGATCATGGCATCTGGTCCCATCACTTCATGGCAAATAGATGGGGAAACAATGATAGATTTTATTTTGGGGGCTCCAAAATCACTGCAAATGGTGATTGCAGCCATGAAATTAAAAGACATTTGCTCCTTGGAAGAAAAGCTTGACCAACCTAGACAGCATATTAAAAAGCAGAGACATTACTTTGCCAACAAAGGTCCATCTAGTCAAAGCTATGGTTTTTCAAATTTGGAAAACTCAGCAGTGGCTACAGGACTGGAAAAGGTCAGTTTTCATTCCAATCCCAAAGAAAGGCAATGCCAAAGAATGCTCCAACTACCGCACAACTGCACTCATCTCACATGTGGCAACCCACTCCAGTGTTCTTGCCTGGAGAGTTCCAGGGTTGGGGGAGCCTGGTGGGCTGCCGTCTCTGGGGTCACACAGAGTCGGACACAACTGAAGCAACTTAGCAGCAGCAGCACACGCTAGTAAAGTAATGCTCAAAATTCTCCAAGCCAGGCTTCAGCATTATGTGAACTGTGAACTTCCGGATGTTCAAGCTGGTTTTAGAAAAGGCAGAGGAACCAGAGATCAAATTGCCAACATCCACTGGATCATCAAAAAAGCAAGAGAGTTCCAGAAAAATATCTATTTCTGCTTTATTGACTATGCCAAAGCCTTTGACTGTGTGGATCACAATAAACTGTGGAAAATTCTTCAAGAGATGGGAATACCAGACCACCTGACCTGCCTCTTGAGAAACCTGTATGCAGGTCAGGAAGCAACAGTTAGAACTGGACATGGAGCAACAGACTGGTTCCAAATAGGAAAAGGAGTACGTCAAGGCTGTATATTGTCACCCTGCTTATTTAATTTCTATGCTGAGTACGCTGGGCTGGATGAAGCACAAGCTAGAATCAAGATTGCTGGGAGAAATATCAATAACCTCAGATATGCACATGACACCACCGTTATGGCAGAAAGTGAGGAAGAACCAAAGAGCCTCTTGATGAAAGTGAAAGAGGAGAGTGGAAAAGTTGGCTTAAAGCCCAACATTCAGAAACCGAAGATCATGGCATCCGGTCCCATCACTTCATGGGAAATAGATAGAGAAACAGTGGAAACAGTGTCAGACTTTATTTTTTTGGGCTCCAAAATCACTGCAGATGGTGATTGCAGTCATGAAATTAAAAGATGCTTACTCATTGGAAGAAAAGCTATGACCACCCTAGATGGCATATTAAAAAGCAGAGATGTTACTTTGCCAGCAAAGATCTGACTAGTCAAGGCTATGATTTTTCCAGTAGTCATGTATGGATGTGAGACTTGGACTATAAAGAAAGCTGAGCACCCAAGAATTGATGCTTTTGAGCTATGGTGTTGGAGAAGACTCTTGAGAGTCCCTTGGACTGCAAGGAGATCCAACCAGTCCATCCTAAAGGAAATCCATCCTGAATATTCACTGGAAGGACTGATGTTGAAGCTAAAAGTCCAATCCTTTGGCCACCTGATGCAAAGAGCTGACTCATTTGAAAAGACCCTGATGCTGGGAAAGATTGAAAGCAGAAGGAGAAGGGGATGACAGAGGATGAGATGGTGGGATGACATCACTGACTCAGCGGGCATGAGTTTGAGTAAACTCTGGGAGTTGGTCATGGACAGTGAGGCCTGGTGTGCCATGGAGTCACAAACAGTCAGACAGGACTGAGTGGCTGAAACGAACTTATCAGTGTGGGCTCTGGAGCCAGCATTCCCTGCTGGCTACTTCCTCCTATGTGACTGACAGATAATATAACATTGATGAATAAGGCTATTAGGAAATGAGGAAACTTAAGTATATTGCCCAAAGGGCCATATTGGTGATAGATTTGGAACTTAATCCCTTGTGGAGCTCTCTTTATGTTTCTGGTCAAAAAGGGATTGCTGGTAAGTCAGTCTTTGCAGTTATATTTACATCCAGCTGGAATGTTTTCACAGAAAAACTTCATTTGTCTCTACCAGAAACCAAATAAAAATGGAACTTTCAGCATTCTGCCAGAAAAGTCGTCAGTGCTTCTATTTTATTGATTCAATGTGACTCATGAATATTGATGGAAAAAATGCTATGTGCTGATCACCATGCTACAAACTGGGCATACAAAAGTGGGTACCACATAACCCTTCTGTGAAAGTTGCTCATGGTCTATGAAGGGAGACACACCTGGAAACCAAAAAACTAAAAGTAGTGTGAGAAAGGAGTAGCAGTGTAACATTTCTGAAATTTTGACTGATTTCTTTTTTAAGCACTGTAAATTCTCTCTTTACCTTATGCCTATGCAAGCACGAGACCAACCCACCTACTGCCATACAGGGGGATGTGACCCAGCAGGAAGTCGGTTCAGTGGAGTCTTCCCAGCTTAAGTGTACAAAAGCCTAAAACCTCAGGGAAGAGAGATTTAACTCATATATTTGAGGAAGGAGAAGAGGAAGATGAGGAATGAACCAAGCCATTGGAGACAAATTCCTGTATCCACAGAAGCAATTGTTCATTTATTCACTCATCATTCATTCACTTATGCATTTGTTCAACTCATGTTTATTAAGTAAATCCTATGGACCAGGGACTGCTTGAAGCACTGGGAACACAGCACCAACAATCACTAGGTCCTAATGCTTCAAGATGCTTATTTTCTTGTGCACAAGAGACTGAAAGTCAGCAGATAGCCTATTAAACATATGAGACATCAGATGGTGCTAAGTGCTGCAGAGAAAAACAAAGCAGAGAGAGGAGGAAGAGGTTGGACTGGAGGTGAAGTGCAGAGGAGACTTGTTGTTGTTCAGTCTCTCAGTTGTGTCTGACTCTGTGTGACCCCACTGACTGCAGCATGCCAGGCTTCCCCGTCCTTCACCATCTCCTGGAGTTTGCTCAAACTCATGTCCATGCCAACCAACCATCTCATCCTCTGTTGTCCTCTTCTCCTGCCTTCAGTCTTTCCCAGGGTCAGGGAGGAAGTTGCTGTTTTATAATAAAGGATTTGAGGACAATCTCTCTAGTTAGGTGACTGAAAGGGGTAAGGGAGCAAAACGCGGCTCTCCAGAGAAAGAGCATTTCATGTAGGAGAACAGTGACTCAAAGGCCCTGAGGCAGAAATGTTCTTCCTGTGTCCAAGGAGGCCAGTGAGGTTGGAGTGACTGAAGGGAAGAGAGCAAGACTTGAGGTTAGAGAGAAATGGAAATCCAGATCATTTAGGACTTTAGAAGCCGGTGAAGGGAGATTGTCTTTTCCAGCAAGTGAGAGGGGAAGTCATTGGTGCTTTTTACAGAGAAATGACATGATTTGACTTCTGTTTTAAAAGATCGTTTCAGTTCCTATATTGGGAATCGTGAGAATGCAAAATGAAAAGCAGGAAAAGAGTGTGAATACTGTTACAATAATCCCAAAAGGGACGGTGACTGCTTGGACCAAGACAGTAGCTGAACCAGAAGTGAGGACTGATCAGATTCAGATACAGACCCCGGGACACACTGATGGGCCAGATGTGGCGTATATGAGAGCTGTCAAGATGGAGCCAAGAATTTTTAGCCTGATAAAATGGGAGCCCAAAGGTTTTAGGTTAGATAAGCCCTTAGAGTTCACTCACCCATTCTATCCCCACTCATTCACAATTTTGAAAGAAAATGGAGATCCAGAGACACAGAGCAGCTGCCCTGGTCACAGGGAATTAGAAAGCAGAGTGTGGTCTCCTGAATTTCAGTCTACTGTCCCTTTCTCCTTCTTCTTTGGCATCATTGAGTTGATTTCTTAACCCTGGAGAAGTTGTCACAGGCAGCACTCACCAGTGCTCTGACTGAAGAGAAGTGGATAATATGCAAAAGAGAATAAGAATTATAAAATCAATAAATTTGTATTTTTTAAAAATGGTCTTCATCTGTTTTTTAAAAAAATTTTTAGAAGAGCATTTTTTATTTTTCCCTTCTTAGTTTCTTTTAAAAAATAATTTTATTTATTATTTGTTTTTGGCTGTGCTAGGTCTTTGTTGCTTTGTGGGCTTTTCTCTAGTTGGGAGAGCAAGGACTACTCTCTAGTTGGGGTGCACAGGCTTCTCGTTGCGGTGGTTTCTCTTATTGAGAGCGTGTGCTCTAAGTGCACGGGCTTTGGTAGTTGAAGCATGTAGGCTCAGTAGTTGTGGCCCATATGCTCGGTTGCTCCCCAGCATGTGGGATCTTCCTGGGTCAGGGATTGAAACTTTGTCTCCTCCATTGGCGAGTGGATTCTTTACCACTGAGCCACCAGGGAAGCCCTAAGAATATTTTTTTAAGCATAGTTTTAAATTTACAGAAAAATACAGACTTCCAAACACCCCACATCTAGTTTCCCCCATTATTAGTATCTTACACTAATATGATGGATTTGTCTCAATTAATGAACCAAAGTTGATACATTTTTATTAACTAGAGTTGTACTTTATTGTTTTCCTTACTCTTTTCCTAATATCCTTTAACTATTCCAGTATCATATCCAGGACTACATTATATTCAGTTATCATAGTTTTTTAAATTCCCCTTGGCTGTTACTGCGTTTCAGAATATCCTTGTTTATGACGACCTTGACAGTTTTGAGAAGTACTGGTCAAGTATTTTGTAGATATCCCTCAACTAGAATTTGTCTGACATTTTTCTCATAATTAGACAGGAGTTATGTTTTTAGGAGGAAGATTGCATGTCATTTCATTAATTCATAAAAAAGGTACATATTATCAATATGATTTATCATTGTGGATGTTAACCTTGATCACCAGGTGAGGTGGTATTTATCAAATTTCTCTTCTGTAATGTTACTCCTTTATTTCCCATTTCACACTATCCTCTTTGGCAGAATCCCTATGAACAGTTCATTCTTGTGGAATAGGGTATCTTGAAGATGGAATATCTACAAAATTATTTTGAGTTCTTCTGCATTGATTTTATATTGGCTCCCCCCATGTATTTATTCAATTATTTATTATACCCATATGGACTGGGCAGGGCACCAACAATGGCTGCTACCTCTGACACAAAAAATGGATGAATGAGTCATTGGATGGATGAAGGCTTTCTTTTACAGTTGACAACAGAAGTTGTAACAACAAATTATGTCCACACAAGAACTTATACATGAATGCTCAAGGCAGCATTTTTCATAATAGCCAAAATGTAGAAATAACCCAAATGGTTATTGAAATAACCCAAATAACCCATCAACGGACAAGTGGATGTTCAAAATGTGACATAGCTATAAAATGGAATATTATTTGTACAGAAAAAGTGATACAGTACTGATGCATGCTATTAATACAATGTAAATGAACCTTGGAAACGTGCAAACTGAAAGTAGTCACAAAGACTAGATATAACATGATTCTATTCGCATGACACGTCCAGAATAAGGAAATTGTAGAGACAGAAAGTAGATTAGTGGTTGCCTCAGGCTGGGGCAGGGAGGCCAGTGAGTGAGGGAGGTAATGGCTAAAAGGTACAAGGTTTCCTTCTGAGATGAAAAAAATGTTCCAAAATTGATTGCAGGGATGGTTGCATACATCTATGAATATACTAAAAACCACTGAACTGTAGGCTATAAATGTGTGAATTGTATGGTATGTTAATTATATCTCAATGAAGCTATCTTTAAAAAGAAACTGTAACAGCATGCAAATTGAGAAATGTACTTTGGTCTCTTTTATTTTAATATTAGGCTGGATTGTACTTTGGTTTGTAATCCTGGTTATCTTTGGCGCGGAAATGAACAGAAACACAGACCACTTTGAAATGTTGGATAACAACACAAAAATATTCATCTTCAGTTCTAGAAAACACTATAGTGGTTTTGAAATAATTCATTCTCCTTTCTAATTATATTTTGCCTAGGTGACAAGACAAATTTACCTTCCTTGAGTTCATAAAAAGAGACACACAAAGGAAAGATGGGCAAGACACTTTCTAAACGGAAAGTCAAGCTAGAGATAAAGTGTGCTTGAAATAAGCCATGAAGGAGGAGAACAATATGTGACTAATGGATGGCTGAACTCACATATGCACATACACACCACACTACGTGATGTTTTACCCTTACATTCAGCTGACTGTCTTTCCTCTGTTTTTCTTCATTAGCTTGATTACCACCTCAGCTATGAATAAATGACTCCACACTGTTCAGCCTAAGGCTCAGTGAAATGGGCTATTTAAACATTAAATGGAGCCAGATAGACATAAGGAGAGATACAGCTCTAAGCATATGAACTTGAACTTTTTGGCAGATTCTGACCAGCAAATACAGAACACTCTCACTGAGGAGAAATTAGCTCATCATTTGTCTGTGGAGTTGGCCCAGGGCAATCATTTCTTTCCACGTTCCATCTGCAGCCCTGCCATCCCTGTAAAATCGGGTTGGCGTGCTCCCAGAAACATGTTTTTGAAGATGACTCAAGGAATGGCCTCCAATGGTTCTCACAACTGGTACCCTGCTCTTTCCTTAAGGTAGGACCCATCTGAAAATGATAGCTTTCTGCAAGGGGGGTTGAAGGGGGTGACAGGGGTGTTCAAAAGGAAATATTTTCCTTCTAATCAAGTCATAAGCCACAGAGATGGGAGGTGAGACAAAAACATGGTTCCAGTGTCAACAGGAGAGGCTGATACATGTGGGGGGGAAAAAAAACACTTGAGACAGAGGAGAAGGGAATCTTCCAGGACAAACAGAGAGTTTGATTATTCCCCGAAAAGGCTGGTGACTACTGGAGGCTGAAGCTCCCCTCCAGGCTGGAGACTCTCCATCCTGGGGTTTGATGGGGTGAAAAAGCACAGGGCTGGGTGGGGACATATGAGGAATTCGGGAATAAGTAGTTCCAGGTCATTGTTGTTACTGAGTCACTAATTTGTGTCTGACTCTTTTGTGACCCCATGGACTGTAGCCCACCAGGCTCCTCTGTCCATGGGATTCTCCAGGCAAGAATACTGGAGTGGGTTGCCATGCCCTCCTCCAAGGGATCTTACTAACCCAGGGATCAAACCCACGTCTCTTATATCTCCTGCATTGACAGGCAGATTCTTTACCACTGAGTCACCAGGGAAGCCCCAGAGTCCCAGGTATTCCGGAACAATATTCCTGACTAGTGTCTGCTGAGTTTGCTCTCCACTCACCTCTCCTCAACCCACTCTTTTCATCATGGGCACCATTCAGACTTTCTAGGTCAGTTCTCATTTCCAATACTCCTGACATGGCACCATAACAAACCAAAATTGCTGCACATTCTAACTTTTTATCACCCAGATTACATCTCTTAGACTATTTCTTGAATCTAGAAGTGAATCACAAACCACCATCTGTATTTGCACCACATACCTCTGCTTATGGGATGTGGCAAAAATAGAGAGAAAGGAAGCATGTGAGTGAGTTTCCTCTTCTAGAAACTTTTCTTTTCCCTTTGGGTTTCATGAGAATCTGTCAGCTTGCTGAGCAGACATCACTGCAATTGCAAGATGCTGGGTTATTGATGAGAGTGGTTCAGTTCAGTTCAGTTCAGTTACTCAGTCATGTCCGACTCTTTGTAACCCCTTGAATCTCAGCACGCCAGGCCTCCCTGTCCATCACCAACTCCCAGAGTTCACTCAGACTCATATCCATCAAGTCAGTGATGCCATCCAGCCATCTCATCCTCTGTCGTCCCCTTCTCCTCCTGCCCCCAATCCCTCCCAGATTCAGAGTTTTTTCCAATGAGTCAACTCTTCACATGAGGTGGCCAAAGTACTGGAGTTTCAGCTTTAGCATCATTCCTTCCAAAGAAATCCTAGGGCTGATCTCCTTTAGAATGGACTGGCTGGATCTCCTTGCAGTCCAAGGGACTCTCAAGAGTCTTCTCCAACACCACAGTTCAAAAGCATCAATTCTTCGGCGCTCAGCCTTCTTCACAGTCCAACTCTCACATCCATACATGACCACAGGAAAAACCATAGCCTTGACTAGATGAACCTTTGTTGGCAAAGTAATGTCTCTGCTTTTGAATATGCTATCTAGGTTGGTCATAACTTTCCTTCCAAGGAGTAAGTGTCTTTTAATTTCATGGCTGCAGTCACCATCTGCAGTGGTTTTGGAGCCCCGAAAAGTAAAGTCTGACACTGTTTCCACTGTTTCCCCATCTATTTCCCATGAAGTGATGGGACCGGATGCCATGATCTTTGTTTTCTGAATGTTGAGCTTTAAGCCAACTTTTTCACTCTCCACTTTCACTTTCACCAAGAGGCTTTTTAGTTTCTCTTCACTTTCTGCCATAAGGGTGGTGGCATCTGCATATCTGAGGTTATTTGATATTTCTCCCAGCAATCTTGATTCCAGCTTGTGTTTCTTCCAGTCCAGCGTTCCTCATGATGTACTCTGCATATAAGTTAAATAAGCAGGGTGATAATATACAGCCTTGACGTACTCCTTTTCCTATTTGGAACCAGTCTGTTGTTCCATGTCCAGTTCTAACTGTTGCTTCCTGACCTGCATACAACTTCTCAAGAGGCAGGTCAGGTGGTCTGGTATTCCCATCTCTTGAAGAATTTTCCACAGTTTATTGTGATCCACACAGTCAAAGGCTTTGGCATAGTCAATAAAGCAGAAATAGATGTTTTTCTGGAACTCTCTTGCTTTTTCCGTGATCCAGCGGATGTTGGCAATTTGATCTCTGGTTCCTCTGCCTTTTCTAAAACCAGCTTGAACATCTGCAAGTTCATGGTTCACGTATTGCTGAAGCCTGGCTTGGAGAATTTTGAGCATTACTTTACTAGCTTGTGAGATGAGTGCAATTGTGCAGTAGTTTGAGCATCCTCTGGCATTGCCTTTCTTTGGGATTGGAATGAAAACTGACCTTTTCCAGTCCTCTGGCCACTGCTGAGTTTTCCAAATTTGCTGGCATATTGAGTGCAGCACTTTCATGGCATCATCTTTCAGGATTTGAAATAGCTCAACTGGAATTCCATCACCTCCACTAGCTTTGTTCGTAGTGATGCTTTCTAAGGCCCACTTGACTTCACATTCCAGGATGTCCAGCTCTAGGGGAGTGATCACACCATTGTGATTATCTGGGTCGTGAAGATCTTTTTTGTACAGTTCTTCTGTGTATTTTTGCCACCTCTTCTTAATCTCTTCTGCTTCTGTTAGGTCCATACCATTTCTATCCTTTATTGTGCCCATCTTTGCATGAAATGTTCCCTTGGTATCTCTCATTTTCTTGAAGAGATCTCTAGTCTTTCCCATTCTGTTGTTTTCCTCTATTTCTTTGCATTGATCGCTGAGGAAGGCTTTCTTATCTCTTCTTGCTATTCTTTGGAATTCTGCATTCAGATGCTTATATCTGTCCTTTTCTCCTTTGCTTTTTGCTTCTCTTCTTTCCACAGCTATTTGTAAGGCCTCCCCAGACAGTCATTTTGCTCTTTTGCATTTCTTTTCCATGGAAATGGTCTTGATCCCTGTCTCCTGTACAATGTCATGAACTTCATTCCATAGTTCATCAGACACGCTGTCTATCAGATCTAGGCCCTTAAAACTATTTCTCACGTCCACTGTATAATCATAAGGGATTTGATGTAGGTCATACCTGAATGATCTAGTGGTTTTCCCTACTTTCTTCAATTTAAGTCTGAATTTGGTAATAAGGAGTTCATGATCTGAGCCACAGTCAGCTCCTGGTCTGGTTTTTGCTGACTGTATAGAGTTTCTCCATCTTTGGCTGCAAAGAATATAATCAATCTGATTTCGGTGTTGACCATCTGGTGATGTCCATGTGTAGAGACTTCTCTTGTGTTGTTGGAAGAGGATGCTTGCTATGACCAGTGCATTTCTTGGCAAAACTCTATTAGCCTTTGCCCTGCTTCATTCCATATTCCAAGGCCAAATTTGCCTGTTACTCCAGGTGTTTCTTGACTTCCTACTTTTGCATTCCAGTCTCCTATAATGAAAAGATAATGACATCTTTTTTGGGTGTTAGTTCTAAAAGGTCTTGTAGGTCTTCATAGAACCGTTCAACTTCGGCTTCTTCAGCATTACTGGTTGGGGCATAGACTTGGATTACTGTGATATTGAATGGTTTGCCTTGGAAATGAACAGAGATCATTCTGTTGTTTTTGAGATTGCATCCAAGTACTGCATTTCGGACTCTTTTGTTGATCATGATGGCTACTCCATTTCTTCTAAGGGATTCCTGCCTGCAGTAGTATATATAATGGTCATCTGAGTTAAATTCACCCATTCCAGTCCATTTTAGTTCGCTGATTCCTAGAATGTCGACATTCACTCTTGCCATCTCTTGTTTGACCACTTCCAATTTGCCTTGATTCATGGACCTGACATTCCAGGTTCCTATGCAATATTGCTCTTTACAGCATCGGACCTTGCTTCTATCACCAGTCACATCCATAGCTGGGTACTGTTTTTGCTTTGGCTCCATCCCTTCATTCTTTCTGGAGTTATTTCTCCACTGATCTCCAGTAGTATATTGGGCACCTACTGACCTGGGGAGTTCCTCTTTCAGTATCCTATCATTTTGCCTTTTCATACTGTTCATGGTGTTCTCAAGGCAAGAATACTGAAGTAATTTGCCATTCCCTTCTCCAGTGGACCATGGGAGTGGTAGGGTGGGTTAAAGAAATTCAAATGTAAAACTCAAGAGAAGATAGCTTCAGTGTGTTAGCATTGCCTGTATTGGCATGTTCAATACAACATATAAATTATGTGTGAATTCTAGAGTAACCGTCTTCCTGCCACTTGCCACACTTCCTGTATTTGAATACAACTCTTAAGAAAACTCCCAGGGGAAAATTCCTGCTTAAACTCATCTTGTATTCCCTTCCCTCAAACTCAACACTTGGCACCATCCACTTCAGTGAATGACACTTTCTAGGAGGTCAGCAGGTATTTCTGTTCACTCATCCTAGGAAATTCATCTGCCAGTTGCAGTAGCCTCACCAACATGACATTTTAGTAGATAATTTGTCATTGACATGGAAAACATCAGTCTAACAGACAAAAATCTCCCCAGGGCTTCAAATTCCTATTACCTTTTTGGTAACCTAAGGGGCTAACTCACTACTTCTCACTCCTCTTTGTAGAGAAGTTATCCAAAATCCTTAGTAGATATTCAAAGCCTTCCATGACTGTTCCCTTCCTACAGTTCCAGCCTTTCCTTCTATCTCTCTCCCTAATGTCAAAGGTGTAGCTAAGCTGGGCAACTGAGCGTTTCCTGAACATGCCCACTGCTTTCTCATCCTGTGCTTTTGTGTATGCAGCGTTCTCCCCCATCAGGGATGCCAGCTTCTCACATTTCACCTGTTGAAATTCAACCTATCCCTCAAAATCCAATTCAAATTCGAGTTTATCTATTAATACAAAGTCCTACCTGGCTCTACATCCCCAAATCTTCCCTACTGTAATGAATTTCTCTTTCCCCTTGGCAATATCAAGATACAGAATTATCAGATTTTGCCTAATTTAATTACCAGAAAGTATTTCTCTCATTCAAAAAATACAATTTAAGGGACTTTAACTTTTTCTCTATGTTTATCTTTGTTCCTAGAAAGTCATCTTGTCTAGAATACTTAGCAGATTTATGTGATAAACTTCTGGTTGGTAGGACCCAACCTCCAGATTGCATGAATATTTAATGAGAAGGGATGAACAAATAATTAGTATAAACTAATTGCTTTTCTTTTAGATCAACTGACTCAAGCTTTGAAAAATGGTGATGATGCTATACTTTTTTATTATTGTCCTATTTGGGATCACAGGATAACACCACACCCTGGTGGGTAGACTTGAAGAATCCTTAAACAAGATAATATCTAGACTGCTTAATATTGGGAAAAGAGAATAATTCTGGGTCAGAGAATGAGAAATCAGAAGGAAGTCTGGCTTAAGGGGAAAACTTTCTCTTTTAGAGCCAGAAACGAGTAGGGCTTGGACTAGGAGACACGGAAATGCCTATAGCAATGTCAGAGGTGGGAGGTGAATCCCCCAAGACCACAGAGATGTTAGCTGCGTGTGTCAGGCAGACAGCCTATCTGAGCCTGAACCCTCCAGACATTCTGTATCTGTGCAATGTGGTTATTTCCTTTCCATTATCTCAGATTTTGATACATTCTTACTACCTGCAGCAATCTGCTCTACCATGTAAAATTCAGGGGAAACCAGTCTCACCCTTAAAATGAGAACAGAGGGACGGCTACAGTCAGAGGGATTGTCCCAATGGTAACTCAGCCTAGAGGTGACCCCATAGGGGATATGGGAGCTATAGGAGGTAACAAAGAGCACACTGACAATTTGATACTAAAGAGAATGTGGTAGCAGATACTTTGCAGTTAATCACTTCCTAATTGACAAGTGTTCTGAGCTTTTTATATTGGCTGCTCTCAAATGGTTAATAACAGTAATTTATTCAAGCTATTGCAAACACAAGTCAGAAGTTAACACGTGTTACGGAGGTGCCATTAAACAACAGAACTAGCCAAGATGATTTTAGCACTTTTCTTTTGGGAATATGCTGCTTGAAAGAAATATGTCTCAGAAGTCAATACCAAATTGGGTTAAAGATAATTAATTGCAGAATGTGTATGAAGGAACAACTCAAATTAATTTTTGAAATCTGTATGCAAAAGACTGATTTTTTTGGAAATGAAATTCAATTGTTTCACTGTTTAGGCACTATTAGCATTGCCCTCAGCCTTGGGCCATCTCTAAAACATATCTGGTGGGTCAGTGGTAAAGAACCTGCCTGTCAAGACAGGAAACAGGGTTTGATACCTGATTTGGGAAGATCCCACCTGCCCCAGAGCAACTACTGAGCCTGTGTTCTAGAGCCTCGGAACTACAGAAGCCCACACACCCTAGAGCCTGTGTTCTGCAACAAGACAAGCTGTCACAAGAAGAAACCTGTGTACCACAACTAGAGAGGAACCCCCTTCACTGCAGCCAGAGAAAAGTCAGCACAACAATGGAGACCCAGCACAGCCAAAAATAAATAAATATATAAATAAGTCTTAAAAAGCTAATAGAGTATTTACTGTAGGCTCTGATCACACATCAACAGACTCCTTATAGTATTAAAACAGAATCTTTTATTATTATGAGTAGCTCATAGCTTAGCAGAGAAACAATTTGGTGACTGTACCGACTGAAATATGCAAAGAATAGTATAGGAATTCTAAAGGGAGGCTAGTCATTGGACACTTCCTAATGACAAATTTACAAAACTTCTTGCTTGCATGCATGGTAAATTGCTTCAGTTGTGTAAGACTCTTTGCAACCCCATGGACTATAGCCTGTCTGGCTCTTCTGTCCATGGTATTCTCCAGACAAGAATACTGGAGTGGGTTGCTGTGCACTCTTCCATGGGATCCTCCCTACCCAGGGATCAAACCTGTATCTCTTACATCTCCTACATTGGTAGGTGGGTTCTTGACCACTAGTTCCACCTGGGAAGCCTCTTGCTTGCATATGTTTCATCAAATTAATTTGTTTTTAAGTTTTCTGGATAGACTTTTACTTGCTTGCAGTTACTTTGCTATCATCTCAGCCAGTAGTATACTTAATTTTGTGGCTAGGTTTTTTCTGTATAATTAATCAGAGGTTAGGTTGCCAAACAGAGATGCTGAGAGAGTTGGGGGCTTCTCAAATGGTGGAAAAAGAATCCTGGCAAATCTTCCCTTAAAAAGCATTGACATAACTGGCAAAATTCTCAAAAGCAGCAATTTCAAAACTTTAGAAATTAACCAAAGGCATAAAACAAACTGAAAATCATTTTTTCAGGAAAAGCAACTGACTTTCACTAAGAAGAGTGGGGTCTATAGCATTTATTCCCACTCCACCCAGTCCCCAGGTCCACGGTTCAGTAACCATGAAGACCAAAAACCTCACTGCCATGGAGGGGGCTGATCATATCTGAAGCTTCCCATAAAAATCTTATACCCTAGGGTATGGTCAAAAACAAAAGCAATAACAATATTGTAAAATAATTAGCTTCCAATTAAAATTAATTAATTAATTTTTTTTAAAAAGCAATTAGTGGCAAGCAGTTGGGAAAGCCAGTATTGCATTTGCCTAAGCCTGCTGGTGACTGTGAAGAAGGCTGAGCGCCAAAGAATTGATACTTTTGAACTGTGGTGTTGGAGAAGACTCTTGAGAGACCCTTGGACTGCAAGGAGATCCAACCAGTCCATTCTGAAGGAGATCAGCCCTGGGATTTCTTTGGAAGGAATGATGCTAAAGCTGAAACTCCAGTCCTTTGGCCACCTCATGCGAAGAATTGACTCATTGGAAAAGACTGATGCTGGGAGGGATTGGGGGCAGGAGGAGAAGGGGACGACAGAGGATGAGATGGCTGGATGGCATCACTGACTTGATGGACGTGAGTCTGAGTGAACTCCGGGAGTTGATGATGGACAGGGAGGCCTGGCGTGCTGCAATTCAAGGGGTCGCAAAGAGTCGGACACGACTGAGCGACTGATCTGATCTGATCTGAAGCCTGCTGGTTGAAATAAGCAGAGACCAGTCAAAAATGTTAAAGGAATATCTGGAGAAAAGAGACAGCCATGGGAGCTTTGAAAAGATCCAACATAGTCCTGGAGATCTGGAAGACTATGTGCATGTAGAAGGATGTATGTACATTCAAGAAAGACCAAAGTGGGTCCCAGGGCTGCTAAATGAGCACGAGGACCTAAGCATACAGAAAGTGAAAGCTCAAAGAGAATTATGAACCATTTGAACTTTGAAAGTATGCACCAACCCATACAGATCCCTTGGCAATGGATGGAAGCCTTGCTGACTCAAGATGTTTAAGGTAAACTTATAACAATCTTTGGATAACCATGCAGCTATGCTGAACCAGAAATGATTGCTAAGAATTGACTTGAACATAAAAACAATTAAAAACTTTAAAAACCTGATCAGAAACTTCAGCAGCCAGTTGCTGAACTGCTGAACAGACTGTATTAGTCCAGGCAAGACACTTAACAAACCAACAACATCCCTTGGGAGGATCTAAATCCAGAATCACCATGATATATTATCTAGCATGTTCAGGTTTTTTGTTACCAGAAATGCAGAGAAACAGGAAAATGTAGCCTATACTCTGGAAAACAAGCAATCAATAAAACTCTAAGAGAGCCCAGATATTGGGCTTAGTAGACAGAGACTTCATATTTGCTATTATAGATATGTTTAAAGAATGAAAAGAAGCCACGTTTAATCACTAAATGAAAGGCTTTCCTGTTGGCTTAGATAGTGGATAGTCTGCCTGCAAAGCAAGAGACCCAGTTTTGATCACTGGGTCAGGAAGATGCCGTGGAGAAGGAAATGACAACCCCTCCAGTATTCTTACCTGGAAAATCCCATGGCAAGGCTACACCCCATGGGGTCACAGAGTCAGACATGACTGAGCGACTAACACATTATAATAATATGTCACCAAATAGAGAATATCAATAAAGAAACAGTCACTTTTTTTCAGGAAAAAAAGGCCTAATAAAAGTTCTGGAGTTGAAGAGTACGATAACCAAAATGAAAAATGCACTAGATTGGTTCAAAAATAAATCTGAACAGGCAGAAGGAAGAGCCTGCAAACTTAAAGACAGATAAAGAGAGATTATCCAATCTGAAGAACAGAAGGAAGAAGAAGGGAAAGAGCGAGACACAGAGAAAGAAATACTTGAAGAAGTAATAGCTGAACACTTTGCAAATTTTATTTTTAAAACATTCATCTACATAGCCAAAAATCACAATAAATCACAATAAATAAATAAAGTAGGATGACAGGCAGAGATAGTGGTAAAGAGCCCGCCTGCCAGTGCAGGAGATGTAAAAGATACAGGTTCAATCCCTGGGTTGGGAAGATCCTCAGGAGGTGGGCACGGCAGTATACTGCTTGGAGAATCCCATGGACAGAAGAGTCTAGCGGGCTATAGCCCATAGGATCGCAAAGACTCGGACATGACTAAAGCGACTGAGCATGAGAGTACACTGCTGTCTATCCATGGTGTCTCTCACCCCACGGGACATACCTGCTTCACTTTCCCCAGCAGATTTCTCTGGTCTCAATCACATACTTTCTGACTCTACTTTGTTGACCTTACTGAGCAGCTAGACTCCTAATCTAAGTTATTCTCGGCCAGCCTGGTCACTTCGATGATCTTAGTTTGGTTTGGCAGAAATTATTTTAATTCAGAAGCAACCAAAGACTTGAAGAAGAAAAGCTAAGATACTCATAGACTCTCTATGAGAATTTGTCTCTTTTGTTCCTCTCTGTTTAACTGGTGTATAAAGTTTGAATAAATATGTGTTGGATAATGAATCAAACTCAGATGGTCATAGTGGTTCACAGTTCAGAGTTTCTAAAGAGATAAGTCACAAGCTTCCAGTGGTTAGGAAAATTTTGAGAGGCAGCAATAGATAGTAATCTATGTAATTACCCTTTTTTTTTGCTTCAACTAAGCCAATTTATTTTTTTTACTTTAATTAAAGTAAATAATTTTGTATAAAAAAGTATTCTGAAACCATTGTTGTCTCCATTACACTTTACATTTTCTTACACATTATCTGTTACTTTGCTCATCGCTCTCCCATCAGTCATCAGTTAATGTCACTTAGATTCCTGGAGTTGCCAGGAAAAAGAAAGAAAAGCAAGCAGGCTGGGAGCTGGCACATTTGGAGGAAGAAAATCCCAGAGTTCTATTTCTTTTCTTTTGAGAATCTGCAGGTTTCCATTCTCGGCTCTCTCACTGTATCAGGACCATTGACTTGTTCAAGAGTCCTAACCACCAGCTTGAGAAACATTTTTTAGGTCACTACCTAGAATCAATTAACAAAAGAAAGCAAATAGATCAACTAGGAGACAGGCTAAAAAAAAGAAAATAATATACACCATCTAAAGCATTAAAGCAAGGTAAAATATGACCATTCAATTTGGATTTTTGTATTAAATAATTATTGGTAGTTAAACTGCAATTTTTTATTTTTTTTACTTGTGAAAGGATAATCTTTTATTGCCTCTTTTAATGTGCAATTATTTTATTAAGTATTTTTCCAAATTATTTCATAAGGTTAATTTTATGTAAGTTAAGTATACCAAAGCTTTCCTGGTGGCTCAGAGGTTAAAGTGTCTGCCTGCATCTTCCTGCAAAGTGGGAGACCTGGGTTTCAAGATCTCCTGGAAAAGGAAATGGCAACTCACCCCAGTATTCTTGCCTGGAGAATCCCATGGACAGAGGAGCCTGGTAGGCTACAGTCCACGGGGTTGCAAAGAGTCAGACACGACTGAGTGACTTCACTTTCATTTTCACTTTAAGTATACCAAAGAACTTGGCATTTCCAGATGTAACATTCAAGATTTAAATCATTCTAGTGATCCCAAAGAGTGATGTGTTAATAGACATTTGTGATCTTGATAAAAGCACACAACGGCGCATTTGCCACCTGTGAGTTGCTTAGCTAATGAGTGAGCAGAGCAGGCTACCCAGCAACCTTGTATTCAACCACTTTATAAATATACCCACAATTGGATTTGTTGTTGTCTAGTCGCTAAGTTGAACATGACTGAAGTGACTTAGCAGCAGCAGCAGCAGCAGTCACTAAGTCATGTCTGACTCTTTGTGAACTGATGGACTGTAGCCTGCCAAGCTCCTCTGTCCATGGGATTTCTCAGGCAAGAATACTGGAGTGGGTTGCCATTTCCCTCTCCAGGGGATCTTCCCAATCCAGCGATCAAACCCACATCTCCTACATCAGCAAATGGATTCTTTACCACTGAGCCACCAGGAAAGCCCCACATTTGGATTGCGGCTGGTGTAATCTGACTTCTCCCTGCTATTCAGTGTCTCCCTGCTATTCACCATCCTTCTCTTTACCACGATGGCCTAGTGGCTGTCCTCAACCCTTGAAAGCATTACTGTGGCTTAAACTGCAATTCTTTTAAAATCCATATGTTGCTCTTAGCTTATGTTTCCTTTACTCTTTTCATCTCTGGAGTTAACAGGTAGCCCGCTGGATGTGTTATCTGGTTGCTATGGAAACTGTTCATCGAAAACTAGTGCTTAAGACCAGAGCAACAGGGTAGCAATGAATGAGCAGTGATGGCTGCAGACTCTGGTTACCAATCCTGAAGCACAGCTGGGAAGGAAGTCTCAGAGGAGTCTATCTGAGATGCAGTATACCTCAAGGGAATGCAGAGACAGTCCCTCAACCTCTCGCTGGCCTACAGCCTTTACGTGTCCCCTTTACCATGAGCTAAAAGAAGTAATAAGTCAAAGTCATGATGAAATAGAGGGCCAGAGGTTCAGCTGAGAGGAAATGGTTCCAACTTCCCTTTTTGGTGTAAAGGTCTTCAGAATTATTCTGGGACAGTGAAGTTTTCAAGAACACACTAGGCTTGTTCAGCTGCCCTCTGAAATCTGAGACATACATATGCAAGACATGCCAAGGTCAGGGTTGTGCTCTGTGCTCAGCACCATCTGGAGGCATTAGCATGAGTGAATCCACTTGTCTTTTTTTGTCCTTTTGTGAATTCATTTTCCAGACTTATGCATCCTGTTTCAAGCTGTTTATGCACAACAAATTTGACTTTTAGAAAAATCTGAGATCATCCAAAACAGTAATTCCCTCTTCACATTCATCCCTGAGAGAAAAAAATAATAAACTTCGATCTCGGGACAGAGGCATGTTCTACACATATGACTGGTTTAGTCACTGTAATAGTCAAGAAAATGGTTTGGCCTATTTTTAACCTACTAATTTTTTATAAAGATCTAAATAGTGGCTGAATGTGTATGTATGTCCCTAAATGAGACTCATAAGGCCCTTTCTTCTGCATATAACAACAAGTATGCATGTTTCTGGTTGGCAAATACTATCACCAACTGATGTATAAGTATTTCTGTACAAGGTGAAACACAAACTTCATTCAGACAAAAAAATTTTCTACAAAAAGTGAAAACAGTGGCTGCAGAATTTATGGTACCATCCAATTTAACTTTGAATCGATAGATTACATCAAGAACTTGAAGATACTTTTTACCCTTGGAAAGAGATTAGCTTAAAAAATCAGCCTAAGCCACAAAGAGATGCTAAGTAAGAATCCCTTATCATGTTTATTGTCTTTTCAGAAGAAAAATTTTATGAAGTATATTCATTGTCTTTATTTCTCTGAGAAACAGAGAAGTTACTTACATTTAACTGTAAGAAGGCAGAACCTCTTTGAGAGAACATTTTGAAGTTAAGGAAATTAGATGTTAAAGATTCAAGCCCCTTCTTGGTTCCATCCAAATAAAAGAATGAAATGAATATATACAAGGAGAATTTATCTCCATCACCAGGCTATCTCCATCAGCGAGCATGGTTTTGGAGTACACAGACTGAGACACAAATCTCTACTCTTCCCCTTAGTAGGTGTGTGGACTTAGGAAAGTTGCATAATCTCTCTAAGCCTCTGTTTTCTGATGAATAACATGGAGATAATAATAGTACTCAGGATGTCTTGGATGGTTCAGTGGGTAAAGAATCCTCCTGCCAATGCAGGGGACACAGGAGACAAGGGTTCAATCTCTGGGTAGGGAGGAGGAAATGGTAACTCACTCCAGTATTCTCCCCTGAAAAAATCCCCTGGACAGAGGAGCCTGGAGGGCTACAGTCCAAGTATTGAAAAAAGCTGGACATGACTGAGCAACTAAATACACACACAATAATAATAATACACAAAAAACTTCATGAGGATTTAATATAAACAGGAGGAGATGACACTTGTAAAATGCCTACAGTGTGCTGGAAACCAGTTTGTGAGAACCTAGTCTGTGTAGCTCCTCCCAACTCTTATTCTGAACTCTTCTCAATTTTGGTAACTTGAAACTGATCATGGTAGAAGTATTTACACCATGGAAATTGGCAGCACTTCAAGTCAGGGCTTTGTTTTTAGTTTCAAACTGAAGCAGTTTTTTTAGCACACCACTCCCCCTGTCCACAGTAAATGCTCAATTATAGCTTCTTATCATGTAACAACAATGGCCCATAGGATTCCCTAAGCACTGAAGCTCTGAACAAACCCAGTTAGAGCTGAACATAGAAAGGAAAACAGGCAAAAGTGAATTCAATAATGTTTGAATGGAGTTGCAGAGTAGTAGCCTCACTAATATTTCCAGGGATCACAAGAAAGATTGTTATAGAGTGTGTGGTTTGGTTAGCACAGACCTTTCAAAAAACAACAGTAACTCAAGTACAAGCTTTCCTGGCACCTGAATGGGTGGCCTGGAAGATCAGTGAAGACTCAGATGGCAGAAATTTGAAACATGTCTCTGAAGAAGAGAACATTTTACTCTCCACCTTGCTGCTGCTGCTGCTGCTAAGTTGCTTCAGTCGTGTCCGACAGTGTTCGACCCCATCGATGGCAGCCCATCAGGCTCCACCATCCCTAGGATTCTCCAGGCAAGAACACTGGAGTGGGTTGCCATTTCCTTTTCCAATGCATGAAAGTGAAAAGTGAAAGTGAAGTCGCTCAGTTGTGTCCAACTCTTAGGGACCCCATGGACTGCAGCCTACTAGGCTCCTCCGTCCATGGGATTTTCCAGGCAAGAGTACTGGAGTGAGTTGCCATTGCCTTCTCCTAGTCTCCACCTTAACATAATGTTAAACGTGACAGTTCCCTAGCAAAGTGATGGGTTGAACTGTGCAGTTCTTCTTATTGTACAGATGATAAGAGACTTCCTGGAACTGCAGATCTCAGGAAATAGGTCTTCTCCCAGAGTATTGATTCACGTGGACTTCTGCAAGCTACGTGGGCCAATTTCAGATGAGGTGATCTGTTTCTGAGTTCATGATGATACCACAGCTGTTTTCAGACTTGTCTCTCCTCTGCTCATTTCCTGTTAGTCACCTGATGAGAGTGAGAGAAAATGATTCTATTTACAAACCAATTTCTCTCTCTTTCCCCATCCCTCCCCCACTTTTCTCTTTCTCTTGTTGTCTCTCACAAATCTAACAGAGAACTGAGTAGCAGAAATGATGTTCCAACCTGGGTGAGGTTGGCAGTAATAACCCAGCTAGGAGAATGCCAACTCCCTGAGACCCCATGGATAGCAGCAGGTCATGCTTTACCTAAAAGGGAGATGTCTACGTAAATAAGTTGTCAGTACCAAGAGGTCTATTGACAAGTAATAAAGACTCAGTCATGAGAACCAGAAAAAACAGGAAGAAATGGGCTATGGGAAATGAAAAGCAAGGAAGGATCCTCTCTCAGGGGAACTAAGTTACTGTACAAGTTACAAGGAATCCAGGTACCATTCATCTGTGGGAATAAAGTGAAGAAAAGAAACCACTTATTAGAAATGCAGGGTGTGTCACGAGGTGGGCACAAGTCAAAATCAGAAGGAGACTTAACAAGGAGATTGGCTTGGTGCTGACTCTCTGGGCCAGATCTTTGATAAAAATAAAATCAAAATCTATTAATATATAGAAGACTGCCTTGATTCTAAAAAGATGCAGTGACACAAAGCCAGGAAACTGAGTAAATTATTACACAAGACTCAGCAACATGTCTACATAGAAGTCTCAGATAAAAGGTGGTTCTTCATCCAATAAAATAACACAACCTTATCAAATTACAATGGCTAAATCAACTCTAAACACACTTAATATATGTAGGTGGCAGCTACTATGCTTTGGGTAATGTTGTTGTTTTAAATAAATTAATTCTAAGAAATTTTAATCTTGAACTGATAAATATGACACACATACTGACAACCAGTGTTCATTTCATATGATTTCAACCTGAAATATTTTTATTCAAGTAGCAAACAAAAGACCCCACCAGAGACCCAGGGGTCTCAAGAATTCCTACATGATTACAGACTGATTTCTACCAAGCCAGCAGGACCAAATTTTCCCATAAGTATAGTAGAGAGCAGCCTACATTTGGTGGCATCCATTCCCATTCAGCTGCGTCCCATGTGGCTCAATGGGTAAAGAATTCACCTGCAATGCAGGAGACACTGGAGATGTGGGTTCTATCCTTGGAATAGGAAGATCCCCTGGAGAAAGAAAAGGCAACCCACTCAGGTATTCTTGCTAGAGAATCCCATGGGCAAGAGGAGCCTGGGAGGATACAGTCCTTAGGGTTGCAAAGAGTCAGACAGTTGGACAAGACTGAAGAGACTGAGCACATTCCCCCATCAGCTAAATTTGAGGACTTCAAGTTCCTCCAGGGAGTTACTGACTCAATTCAGGACAATATCTATTAAGCACAACCCACTCTAGTATTCTTGCTTGGGCTTCCCTGGTGGCTCAGCAGTAAAGAATTCTCCTGCCAATACAGAAGACTCAGGTTTGATCCTTGGATCAGGCAGATCCCCTGGAGAAGGAAATGGCAACCCACTCTAGTACTCTTGCCTGGAAAATTCCATGGACAGAGGAGCTGGGAAGGCTATAGTTCCTGGGGTCGCAAAGAGTCAGACATGATTTAGCCACTAAACAGCAACCACAGCAATATGCCATGCAATGTGCAAAACTCTGGAGACTTTGAGACAAATGAGCATTGGCCTCAGCTATTGAGAACCTGAGTTAGAAAAGCATACTTTTTCAATTTTTCCTCAAAAATATATGCTACAGATCACAGTAGGCAAGAAAACATGGTTGATTCAGAGCGAGTTCATGTCATTGCCAAGAAAAATCATTATAGTGGAAATCTGTTGAATTTTCTCTGCTCAACATCTCACATTTTTGGAAACTGCAGTCCTCTTCCCTCAGAACTCCCCTTCTGTTGCACAAAGTCCCAGGAACACAGTCCTCCTCACCAATCCATGTTTGCATGGACAGAAACACACAATCTTGGTCACCCAGACCCTCTTTCCTGGCATTTTGACCAGAGACACAGGGCTGAAGGCAATTACAGCTGAGTCATCCAGTGCTTGTGTCCTATGGATCCTGCCATCAAAGAACATTGCAGTGATCTATTGGCTCCTATAGTGAGAGTCTGTCCACTGACCTAGTTCTGGTTATTCCAGAGGCCAGGTTGCTCAACTTTTCCTTTAGTTTCCTTCCAGTAAATCCTTATTCCTCTCTTAATGTGGGTTTTTATTGCTTTCAGCCAAAAACTCTAACAATAATTCTACATGCCTACTTTTCACTGAACCATAGTTTATTCAATGAGCACCCACCATATTTTGGTATAATTTTAGTTGTATTGGTATTTGTATTCATAGAATTAACACATAGACATAAAATTCAAATAATAAAGCAAAACACCAAGCAGAATGCACATGTCTCTTGGGAACTCACTTCCTTTACAAGATGGTCACTGCATGATGTAAAACTTTCTCAAATTGGATCATGCTATACAGTAAAAACAAAACCGGGAGCTGACTATGGCTCAGATCATGAACTTCTTATTGCCAAATTCAGACCGAAATTGAAGAAAGTAGGGAAAACCACTAGACCATTGAGGTATGACCTAAATCAAATCCCTTAGGATTATACAGTGGAAGTGAGAAATAGATTTAAGGGCCTAGATCTGATAGACAGAGTGCCTGATAAACTATGGATGGAGATTCATGACATTGTACAGGAGACAGGGATCAAGACCATCTCCATGGAAAAGAAATGCAAAATAGCAAAATGGCTGTCTGGGGAGGCCTTACAAATAGCTGTGAAAAGAAGAAAAGCGAAAAGCAAAGGAGAAAAGGAAAGATATAAGCATCTGAATGCAGAGTTCCAAAGAATAGCAAGGAGAGATAAGAAAGCCTTCCTCAGCGATCAATGCAAAGAAATAGAGGAAAACAACAGAATGGGAAAGACTAGAGATCTCTTCAAGAAAATTAGAGATACCAAGGGAACATTTCATTCAAAGATGGGCTTGATAAAGGACAGAAATGATATGGACCTAACAGAAGCAGAAGATATTAAGAAGAGGTGGCAAGAATACACAGAACTGTACAAAAAATATTTTCATGACCCAGATAACCACGATGGTGTAATCACTCACCTAGAGCCAGACATCCTGGAATGTGAAGTCAAGTGGGCCTTAGAAAGCATCACTACGAACAAAGCTAGTGGAGACGATGGAATTCCAGTTGAGCTATTTCAAATCCTGAAAGATGATGCTGTGAAAGTGCTGCACTCAATATGCCAGCAAATTTGGAAAACTCAGCAGTGGCTACAGGACTGGAAAAGGTCCGTTTGCATTCCAATCCCAATGAAAGGCAATGCCAGAGAATGCTCAAACTACTGCACAATTGCACTCATCTCACACGCTAGTAAAGTAATGCTCAAAATTCTCCAAGCCAGGCTTCAGCATTACATGAACTGTGAACTTCCAGATGTTCAAGCTGGTTTTAGAAAAGGCTGAGGAACTAGAGATCAAATTGCCAACATATGCTGGATCATCAAAAAAGCAAAAGAGTTCCAGAAAAACATCTATTTCTGCTTTATTGACTATGCCAAAGCCTTTGACTGTGTGGATCACAATAAACTGTGGAAAATTCTTCAAGAGATGGGAATACCAGACCACCTGATCTGCCTCTTGAGAAATCTGTATGTAGGTCAGGAAGCAACAGTTAGAACTGGACATGGAACAACAGACTGGTTCCAAATAGGAAAAGGAGTACGTCAAGGCTGTATATTGTCATTCTGCTTATTTAACTTATATGCAGAGTACATCATGAGAAACGCTGGGCTGGAAGAAACACAAGCTGGAATCAAGATTGCCGGGAGAAATATCAATAACCTCAGATATGCAAATGACACCACCCTTATGGCAGAAAGTGAAAAGGAACTAAAAAACCTCTTGATGAAAGTGAAAGTGGAGAGTGAAAAAGCTGGCTTAAAGCTCAACATTCAGAAAACGAAGATCATGGCATCTGGTCCCATCACTTCATGGCAAATAGATGGGGAAACAGTGTCAGACTTTATTTTGGGGGGCTCCAAAATCACTGCAGATGGTGACTGCAGCCATGAAATTAAAAGATGCTTGCTCCTTGGAAGGAAAGTTATGACCAACCTAGATAGCATATTAAAAAGCAGAGACATTACTTTGCCAACAAAGGTCCATCTAGTCAAGGCTATGGTTTTTCTAGTAGTCATGTATGGATGTGAGAGTTGGACTGTGAAGAAAGCTGAGTGCCGAAGAATTGATGCTTTTGAGCTGTGGTGTTGGAGAAGACTCTTGAGAGTCCCTTGGACTGCAAGGAGGTCCAACTAGTCCATCCTAAAGGAGATCAGCCCTGGGATTTCTTTGGAAGGACTGATGCTGAAGCTGAAACTCCAATACTTTGGCCACCTCATGCGAAGAGTTGACTCATTGGAAAAGACCCTGATGCTGAGAGGGATTGGGGGCGGGAAGAGAAGGGGATGACAGAAGATGAGATGGCTAGATGGCATCACCAACTCTATGCACATGAGTTTGAGTAGACTCCGGGAGTTGGTGATGGGCATGGAGGCCTGGCATACTAGGATTCATGGGGTCACAAAGAGCTGGACACCACTGAGCAACTGAACTGAACTGAACTGATGCCAAAATACTATTGTGAAACTCATTGCTTACTTTTAACAATGTAACAATTATATCATTCCATATCAGTGTCCATAGTTCTGATTCAGCCTTTTAAGTGGTTGTATATTACTTTATTTCATAGAATGTTTTAAATGTAACCACTTTTCAACAATGGGCATTTAGTCGTTTCTAATCATTTGTTAATATAATCAATGGTATGATTTTAAAATACACATTATAATCTAGAACTGATAAAGAGATTTATGAGGAAACTCCCCACCAGAGGAAGAGGAAATGGCAATGTCTTCAGGAATATTTGCCCCCAAATATTCTTAGCACAAGCAATAAAGAGATTAAATGGTAAGGATGACTGGATATTAGGAGATTACCAGCTGAGACCTTTGCCGTGAATATATATGTGATCACTGTGGTCCACCAACTTCTACTGAGATTTAAGCATGATTAGGAGATGATTAAAGCTTCTGCATAATATACTGGATTATTGTTTCAAGTCAGAGCCTAGATACAAAGGTTCCTTCCTACTTTTTAAACTCCCTTTCTACCAATACCCCCTAAATTAAGGTGAACCATCAGCTAACACAACAAGGAGCTTTCCACAGGGGGCATTCAAAATCAAAGTCCTGGGCTGAAGGTTGAGGGGTGAAAAAGAAGAAAGAGAAAGTCAAGAATAAATTTATTGCACAATCAGGTGGTGTTAGTGTTCTCCCTGGTGAGGAAGCATCAACATAAATTTCCTGAAGTAGGACCTTTGACTTCAGGAGTACTGGCTAAAGAACACACAGTGGCAACCCAAGGGCTGCACCAGCATGAGTGTCCCGAGGCCAGAGTCACAGATGATACTAACCACAGTCAAGCCATGCACTCCATGAGGACACTGTTTCCATTTTAGTCATTTTCCAAAATCCATGGATGAGTTGCTGGTATGGGATTGTTAAATTGAATGCAAGTAGGAAGAGTAAGCCCATGCACAATGCCATACTTGGTTATACAAGAAAATTGGTGAGAAAGTATGGCCACTGTTGGGTGACTTGGTCAAGTGGAGGCCTTGGCTGAAGTTAATTTTCTCAAAGCAGAGACAGGGGACAGAACAGTGATGGGATTTGTTACCCAGCACCTGATCTGGGTATATACTGTATTCTTCTTGGATATTCACTGCTAAAATGAGTTCTGCCCAAAAACTGAAAGAAGAGCAAGACTTGATCTCATTCTCAGATAAGCATGATTATAAACTGTCAGTGCTTCTCAGAAGCACTGAAATTGCATTACTTACTTAATCTGAGGGACTCTTTGCTGGTTTTCAACCTAAGAGAGACAGAGAGGAGATGCAGCAGACTTGCTTTATAATCTTCTAAAATATATTTTCTGGATTCATTTTATTTTTGGTACATGTGTATAGGAGCTAATCAACACCACCAGTGAAATCCACTAATAAGCAAGAAGAAAAATTTCTAGAAATTTTTAAGTTGTAGAAGTAAATGTTCAGATTGTTATCTTCTGTACTTGCTGTAAACTTTTACTGGAGTAGTTTGGTTAATATATTACTTTATAGACTTTCCTGTTGGCTCAGACCATAAAGAATCTGCCTGCAATGTAGAGAGCTCATAATAGAACGATGACAAACACTTGGTCAGCAATGCCTTTACATTACCTTTAGTCATTCCAAAAAGTAGTATTTATTATTGCTCTTCTAAGTTTTTTTTTAAAATATTTATTTATTTTTAATTGATTGATAATTGGTTTACAATATTGGTTTGATTTCTGTCATACATCAACATGAATTAACCATAGGTGTCCATATGGTCCCTCCCTCTTGAATCTCCCTCCCACTTCCCACCTCTAGATTATTACAGAGCCCTAGTTTGAGTTCCTTGAGTCATACAACAAATTCCCATTGGCTATCTATTTACATATGTTAGTGTATATATATCCATGCCACTCTCTCCATTTACCGCACCCTCTCCCTCTTCTCCCCTACCCTTGTCCATAAGTCTGTTCCCTATGTCTGTGTCTCCATTCATCCCTCTTCTGTGAACAGGATTCATCAGTACCATCTTTCTAGATTCCACATACACACATTAATATACAATATTTCATTTTCTCTATCTGACTTATTTCACTCTGTATAATAGGCTTTAGGTTCATCCACCGCATTAGAACTGTCTCAAATGTGTTCCTTTTTATGGCTGAGTAGTATTCCATTGTATATATGTACCACAGCTTCTTTATCCATTCATCAATGGACATCTAGGTTGCTTCCATGTCTTGGCTATTGTAAATAGTGCTACAATAAACACTGGGGTACATGTGTCTTTTTCAGTTTTGGTTTCTTCAAGGTATATGCCTAGTAGTGGGACTGCTGAGTCACATGGTGGTTTTATGGAGACAGAATCTCCATACTTGTCCTCCATAGTGGCTATGCCAATTTATATTCCCACCAGCAGTGTAGGAGGGTTCCCTTTTCCCCACACCCTCACCAGCACATGTTGTTTGTGGATTTTGGTTCTCCTCACTTTTAACTTGACAGAGACTTTTATCCGAAGATCTCAACAAAGCTTAATAACAGTGATGTTCAATGTTAACAGAGAGGAGAGAGTTCAAAGCTATTCAAAGACACTCATTTGTTCTTCCCACACTCTGTGATCATCCTTGTTAAATCCCCAAATTCCTAGAGTCTCCAGCCTGTATTTTCATCATGAAGCCTCTCTTCCAACCTCTGTCCATGATTATGAACAGAACCTCAGGACAACCAGGTAACTGACCTTCTATTACATATTATTAATAGTTCCTAGGCCAACAAAATGCTCCATGGGGGCTAGAGTATGTCAAATCTAGTCTAGCCACAGTAATACTGACTATTTAAGACTCTCCCAGTTCTGCTGGAATCTCTCTTCCTGTTCTTGTAAAAGCAAGGTGCATCCAGAAGCCTCTGGCAATTGCTCCAAGATCCCAGGGCCACCTACAGCCCAAAGGGAAGGTGAAAGAAGAACTAGTGTTTGTGTCCCTGTTCTCAGAACATTGCCTCAGTGAAAGTTCAATCTTTGAGCCACTGTGACCTTATACACATAGCTCAGAATTGCCACATTCTGCCTACCTCCATCTGCCTTATCTTTCCAGCTTTTCAAGTTCCAGGTTTTCAGCATACCTTCTCCATACCTCAGGGAACTACCTATTTGACTTTGTCAGATACACCTGAATCCCCAGACTTCTTGTCCTCACTGTCTGCTGATCACCGTCATGCAATCTGGAGAGTGAAGAGGAATGGAGTGACAGACGTCTGTTAGACAACACTGAGAGTGAGTTAGGCCAAACAGGATACAGCAGAATGAACTGCTATAGGTCTAAGGGTCATAGTTATAGGTCCAGACTGGTTCTTGGTCAGGCTTCCCTTCTGCTGCCATAGAAGAGACCTTTGCTGCTTACCTGGCATGGCTTGTCTCCATCTCTGAAGCCCTGTTTTGGCCTGGGTAGTAAGTATTTAAACCTTATCAGCTCAATCAAGAGTCAGAATCAAACACACCCAGGCTCACCATCCTTCAACCCTGAGACATAAAATCCTGTCACACTGCCAAGAGCCAGTGCCCATTCTTGGCCCAATTTCCAATGCCTGGGACTCTGTCTTCTTTTTATCTCAGCTCATATCATGTTAGCCTGGGAAAGTCCTGTCACTCCCTCTTCTAGGTCCTGGAGTGACTAGAATTCTGGTAAATCAGCTTGTGTTCCTTTAATCTTGACCTTTTCTTAGGACTAGAGACAGGAAAGATAGCCTGAAGAAAAAAAAAAAAAATGATATGCTGGGATGAATGAAAGAAAGAAGAATGAAATGAAGTGAAATTTCATTAAAGTGAAAAACTTCTGCTCTGCAAAAGACAATGTCAAGAGAGTTGACACAAACTAAGACAAAATTTTTGCAAAGACACATCTGACAGAAGACATCCAAAATGTACAAAGAAATCTCAAACTCAATGATAAGAAACAACTTGATTTTTAAAATGGGACATAGACTTCAACATACGTCTTCTCAAAGAAGGTGTACAGATGCAAATAAGCATATTAAAAGATTCTCCACATCATATGTGATCAGGAAATATAAATTAAAACAACAACGAGATACTACTACTCTGGAGTGGGTTGCCATTTCGTACTCCAAGGTATCTTCCTGACCCAGGGATCAATCCTGTGCCTCCTGCATTAGCAGGCAGTTTCTTTACCACTGAGCCACTGGGGAAGCCCAACATGTCTATTAGAATGGCCAAAATCTGGAAAACTGACACCACCAAATGCTGGCAAGAACGTGGAGCAACAGGAACTCTCATTCATTGCTGGTGGAAATGCAAACAGACACGTTGACCTTTAACAGTTTCTTACAGCACTAAACATACTCTCACCATATGATCCAGCAATTGCACTCCTTGGTATCTACGCAAATGAGATGAAAACTTACGTCCATGCAGAAATCTGCACACAGATATTTAGGGCAGCTTTATTCATAACTGTCAAAACTTAGAAGCAACCAAGATATCCTTCAGTAATTGAATGAAGAATTAAAACCTGGAAAATTTGGAGAATGGAATACTATTCAGCACTAAAAAGAAATGAGATATCAAGCCATGAAGAGACATGGAGGAGCCTTACATGCATATTATTAGGTAAAAGACGCCAATCTGAAAAGGCAACATTTGGAGTGATTCCAACCATACGACATTCTGGAAAAGACAAAACTATGGAGACAATAAAAAGATCAGTAGTTGCCAGGGGCTAGCCTCTTGATGAAAGTGAAAGAGGAGAGTGAAAAAGTTGGCTTAAAGCTCAACATTCAGAAAACGAAGATCATGGCATCTGGTCCCATCACTTCATGGGAAATAGATAGGGAAACAGTGGAAACAGTGTCAGACTTTATTTTTTTGGCTCCAATCATTGCAGATGGTGATTGCAGCTATGAAATTAAAAGACACTTACTCCTTGGAAGGAAAGTTATGACCAACCTAGATAGCATATAAAAAAGCAGAGACATTACTTTGCCAACAAAGGTCTGTTTAGTCAAGGCTATGGTTTTTCCAGTGGTCATGTATGGATGTGAGAGTTGGACTGTGAAAACAGCTGAGCTATGAAGAATTGATGCTTTTGAACTGTGGTGTTGGAAAAGACTCTTGAGAGTCCCTTGGACTGCAAGGAGATCCAACCAGTCCATTCTAAAGGAGATCAGTCCTGGGTGTTCTTTGGAAGGACTGATGCTGAAGCTGAAACTCCAATACTTTGGCCACCTCATGCGAAGAGTGGACTCATTGGAAAAGACTCTGATGCTAGGAGGGATTGGGGGCAGGAGGAAAAGGGGACAACAGAGGATGAGATGGCTGGATGGCATCACCGACTCGATGGACATGAGTTTGAGTGAACTCCGGGAGTTGATGATGGACAGGGAGGCCTGGCGTGCTGCAATTCATGGGGTCCCAAAGAGTCAGACAGACTGAGCAACTGAACTGAACTGAGTGGAAAGGGAGAGATGAATAAGCAGAGCACAGAGGATTTTTAAAAGCAGTAAAAATACTGTGTATGATACTTTAAGGGCAGAGACAGGTCATCATAAATTTGTCCAAGCCCACAGAACGTAGAGCACTGAGTGAAGACTGATGTAAGCTGTGGGCTTGCGGTGACTATGATGTCAGTGTAGGTTCATCGGTCGTAACAGATATACCACTCTGGTGGGGATGTTGGCAGTGGGAGGAAAGCAAAGAAGGAAGGAAGGGAGAGATGAAGAAAAAGAGAAAGAGAAGAGAAAGGGAGGGGAAAGGAAAAGAAGGGAGGAAAGAAGGGAGGGAGAGAAGGAAGAAGGAAGGAAGGAGGCCAGGAGCCAGGTGGGTGTGGGGATAAGAGGGTGGTGGTGTTATGAATCTCTGGTAATGTTTGCTCCCAGCTCTATGGGCTGCTAGTGTCTTTCACAACTGCTGACTAATGCCTTCTGCCAGCCCCATCTTGGAATGTGATCTCTTTCGTGAGCACTCAGTGAGTGCACTAGATCTGACCCCTTGATTGGAAGTGCCAAGACCTCTGAAAACAACCTAGGGAGACACGGATGCAGCCAGCCTTGGATAATGCACTTTTCTAACAGTTGCCATTGGCTCAGCCTAAACGAGCTCCATGTGGAAGATTTGGCTCCTGTGCGCTAGAGAAAGTGCCTCGAGTCCTGCTCCTATTTGATATTCGGGCTCCAGAGTTGTTGGGCCTGGGCCTAACATTTGGTTTGTGTTACACATACGTTGCACAGATCTGCCTGAGGGTAGTTTCCTCTCTCTCTTAGGGTGGCCTCGCTGAGAAGGCAGAAGGAGAGAGGAATTGCTATTTGGACTCAAATACTGCCAGCTGGTTGCTGACATGGCAGATAGTATTGATACCTTAGGACCTGGTGACTGGGTTATCTCAGAGTTTGTGGATCAAGAAAGAAGCTGGGAATCATCTGGCACTAAAAACAGAAGTCAGACCCTCAGAGACAAAGTAGGTAAAATACAACACCCAAAACTTCTAAAGAGGAGCGTGGTTAATAGAGGTAAAAGTTTCCAGAATAATTTAAATATTATTCTAACAATGTAATTCCAAACAATCCCAATGATGATTTCAGTGGGGCTGGTATAAGTAATTTCTGTGTGGTTTTTGTTGATTGAAATTTATTATTTTCAAAAAATTTTACTTGAGTTGATTTACAATGTTGTGTTAATGTCTATTGTACAGCAAAGTGACTCAATTATATGTATATATATATTCTTTTTCTTATTTTCCATCATGCTTTATCACAGGATATTGAATATAGTTCCCTGTGCTATACAATAGGACTTTGTTTTTATCCATCCTATATATACTAGTTTGCATCTGCTAATCCCAAACCCCCAATCCTTCCCTCCCCTACTCACCTCCCCCTTGGCAACCAGAAGAGTGTTCTCTATAACTGACACTTATTTTTAAGGTATGCCAAGAACTACGAAAAACTCTTTACAAACATTTCCTCACTCAATCCCAAAACAACGGTATTTGTTAGGTACTGTTTTTATGCCCATTTAACAGATGAAAAGGGCCTTCCCTGGTGCTCTGGTAAAGAATCTGCCTGGCCACGTGGGTTTGATGCCTGGGTCAGGAAGATCGCTGGAGAAGGAAATGGCAACCCACTCCAGTATTCTTGCCTGGGAAATCCCATGGACAGAGGAGCCTGGCAAGCTGCAGTTCATGGGGTTGCAAAAGAGTCAGACACGTCTTAGCGACTAAATAACAAAAACAATTGAGAAAACCAAGGCTTACAGTAAATTGGCCAAGGTCAAACAGCTGGGAGGTTTTCCAAATCTGGATTTGAACCTAAACAATCTAATTCCAGAGCCTGTGCTCTTAACCATCACCTACACAAAAGACAGGCATAGATCTGAAAAGATCGTATCAGCATCCATAAGCCCCAAATTAAGCTAGGGATTTTGAAAAGGCTTTTTAATGAAATATCATGAAAGCTGGACTAATAAGGTAAGTATAAGCCCACCTTTAGAGCTTCCCTGGTGGCTTAGATGGTAAAGAATCCACCTGTAAATGCAGGAAACCTGTGTTCAATCCCTGGGTTGGGAAGACGCCCTGGAAAAGGGAAAGGCTACCCACTCTAGTGGGGCTTCCCTGGTAGTTCAGCTGGTGAAGAGTCCGCCTGCAATGCAGGAGACCCAGCTTGGATTGCTGGGTCAGGAAAATCCCCTGGAGAAGGGATAGGCTACCCATTCCAGTATTCTTTGGCTTCCCTGGTGGCTCAGATGGCAAAGAATCCACCTGCAATGCAAGAGACCTGTGTTCAAACCATGGGTTGGGAAGATTCCCTGGAGGAGGTCATGGCAACCCACTCCAGTATTCTTGCCTGGAGAATTCCATGGACAGAGGAGCCTGGCGGGCTACAGTCCATGGGGTCACAAAGAGTCGAACACACCTGAGCAACTAACACTTTTTTTCAAGCCCACCTTTTGGAAGTAAATGACATAATCCAGGATGGCAAATAGGTTTCCATCTGCAGCACAATTCCACTGGACTGGGTGAAGTGACCTGGAGGCCAGTGTTAGAGAGGTTCCCGATACAGTGCTAGGCTGCGGTGGAAAGAATGCTGAGACTTATTACCCATACCTGCCACGTGTGCAGGGGCTGGGGACAGCATGATGGATGCTGCATAGCTGCCATTCCTGACAGAAGCCCACAGATGGCAGAGAGAGAGCAGGATACCTTCAAGGAGACAGGCAGAACTTGAACTAGAAGTTTGGCCAGCAAGGGAAGAGCTCTAACCATGACTGAATATGCCCACCTGGAAGGAGGCTACCAGTGGGGTCAGGAGGAACACACATAGGTGGAGGTCCCAGCTCACCTTTTAGGGTCAGTAGCCACTCCAGTGTTCTTGCCTGGAGAATCCCAGGGATGGGGAGCCTGGTGGGCTGCATCTATGGGGTCGCAGAGAGTTGGACACGACTGAAGCGACTTAGCAGCAGCAGCAGCCAGGTATCAGGGGCTTCCCTGGTGGCTCAGTGGTAAAGAATCTACCTGCCAATGCAGGAGACATGGTTTCGATCCCTGGGTCAGGAAAATCCCCTGGAGAAGGAAATGGCAACCCACTCCAGTATTTTTGCCTGGAAAATTTCATGGACAGAGGAGGCTGGGAGGCTATAGTTCATAGGGTCTCGAAAGGGTTGGACATGACTGAGCAACTAAATAACAGCAAGCCAAGTGTTAAGGGTGAAAAGGTGAGATTCCTTTTATAGAAGAACAAGATCTCGGAAAGAAATCAGGCGGTGACTCAGGGACTTGGTATGTGGTCTCAAAACAGAAGGCAAGAGTCAGAGGCCTAGTCCCTAGAGGTCAAGTTGGAGTGAGGTCAGCAGGGTGTCTGAGCAATGCTGCTCTTCAGAGTGATGGATCTCGGCTCTATAGCTGCGTCTCTACTGAAGGTCTGAGATTATTACAGAATACAAAGAGGGACAGAGCTGGCAACTGGGAACTAAGTAGCCCTGGTTGTTTGTGAAGCTTCGGAGAGGACAGGGCAAGAAAGCAGTATGTCCTTGCACTCGTCCTCTGAAGAGAGAATGGGGGAGAACCGGTTTGGCTTCTGGTCAAGGGGGAAAGGCCTGGAGACTGTGACTTGACCGCTAAATTAAAATGAAGCAACAGCTGGTGTGCTCTCTGTTAAAAGTTCATGCAATCTGCACCAGCCCTGTTTTTAGATGTGTGGCACCCAGATCAAGGGGGAAATCATCTCTATTTTGGCGTTTGTAAAACTGTATCCGGAAAACCATGCCAGGTCTGGTCACTCCATGTCAAGGAGGCCAGGGGCAAACTACAGAGAATGGTGAGAGGTTATAGAAAGCAGAGTTGAAAGGATTAAATCTGGATATTGTTTTGTTTCTGTTCTCTGGTCAAGAGAGGACCTTTGAGCAACATAGAAGTTTCTTGTAGTCAAAGAGCTGGCCTTTGGAGGAAGTCTTTGACTTGTTCATGTAACTCCAGAGAGAAGAATTAAAATAGTAGGTGAGGGCTTGCCTGGTGGCTCAGAGGTAAAGAATCTACCTGCCAATGTAGGAGATACAGGTTCAATCCCTGATCCGGGAAGATCCCACATGCCACAGAGCAACTAAGCCCGTGGGCCTCACTACTGAGTCTGTGCTCTAGAGCCTGGAGCCGCTACTATGAGCCCGCGTGCCCTAGAGCCCGTGCTCCATGATAAGCTAAGCCACTGCGATGAGAAGCCTGAACACCACAACTACAGAGTAGGCCCACTCGCTGCAAGTAGTAAAAAGCCTGTGCAGAAATAATGATCCAACACAGCCGAAAATAAATAAGGACATAAAAATTATCTTAAAAAATAGTAGACGATAACTGGGCTTCCCAGGTGGCTCAGTGGTAAAGAATCTGCCTCAGTGCAGATGACGTAGGAGACTCGGGTTCCATCCCTGGGTTGGGAAGATCCCCTGGAGGAGCTTGATGGGCTATAGTCCATGCGGTCACAAAGAGTTGGACACGACTGAAATGACTGAGCACACGAGGTGATACTTACAGGGAGACTGATTTCTATTTAGTAAATGAAGTCATTTCTAACCATGAAGACAACTTTCCCCCAGATTATTTCTCCACAGACTACTCTCCCATTGGATGTTACTAGAATATACCATAGGGTAAATTTAGGAATCTCTGGATTAGACAAAGTAAATAAGTTTCTTCGTCGCTGGGTTTCTCAAACCCTTTAATGTGTCAGTATCCTTAAAATTTCTCTGAAAAGGACATTCTCAAACATAACTGACCCTGACAGAATCAAATTCTAGTTTCTATATTAGTTTTCATGACACAATCTGTTAATACCTCCTGAAGCAATGAGTTGTATCTGCAAAACACACTTGAGAAACTTGGACTAAAACCAACCATAAAGAAATGGGTTGCTTGGTAAAGAAAGCCAGCAACCTGTCAGTATTTATGCAGCCAGCCTTCAAATTCTACCTGGGAAACAGGTTGTAGAGAAAATAAGTTCACCAAGCACTGTGGGTCCCATGACTCTGGAGCACATGGTTCTATGATTCCTGCTTGAATGTCCTTTGTCCCACAAACAAGCATTTTCAAGGACACCTGAGTTAATTCTCATTTCAGCAGATGGGAAAGATATCCATATAAAAATGGGTGGAAAAGGGTGATGGTTGTTGGAGGGAAGTCCAAGAGAGAAGGGATATATTTGTATGGATAGCTGATTCTCTTCATTGTACAGCAGAAACTGGCACAACACTGCAAAGCAAGTGTGGTGGTGGTAGTGGTCTAGTCGGTCAGTAAGTCGTGTCTGACTCTTGCGACCCCATGGACTATAGCCCACCAAGCACCTCTGTCTATGGGATTTTCCAGGCAAGAACTGGAGTGGGTTGCCACTTCCTTCTCCAGGGGTAATGTTCCGACCCAGGGATGGAACCCCAGTCTCCTGCATTGCAGGCAGATTCTTTACTGACTGAGCTACCAGGGAAGCCCTAAAGCAATTATGCTTTCCAAATAATAATAATAAAAAAACTATATAGAGGTAGCCACATGAGAACATTCAGCTAGCGATAACCCTTGGAATTATACAGGTCTAGCAAGTGTGCTATTGGTGCATGCCAGTGTGTAAAACTTTACAAGGCTGATTCTGCCCCCACAAAATGCCTTACTGAACTCGTACAAACTTTCAGATCAACTCAAGTCAACCTCTGAGAGCATTTTTCTGCCTCTAGTTCCTCAAGTCTCACAGAGGATAAATAAGATAAATAAATAAATAAATAAATAAGATAAATCCATGACTCCCCTTAAAAATGATTCTGCTTCTCAAACTTTCATATCATCTAAGTCTTTTCAGAGACAGAGGATGGGGTATAAATTTTTTTTCATTTAATTAATTAATTTACTTTTTTTTACATCCCACAGCATGTGGGATCTTAGTTCCCTAACCAGGAATCTAACTTGTGTCCCCTGCATTGGGAGCAAGACGTCTTAACCTAAATTTTAAATACAGAAGCTTGAGAACTGTGTATTTTCCACAGCCATAATATACAGTGGCATCAGATCAGATCAGATCAGTCACTCAGTCGTGTCCAACTCTTTGCGACCCCATGAATCGCAGCACGCCAGGCCTCCTTGTCCATCACCAACTCCCGGAGTTCATTCAGACTCACGTCCACCGAGTCAGTGATGCCATCCAACCATCTCATCCTCTGTCGTCCCCTTCTCCTCCTGCATACCTGGTATTAAAAAAAAAAATGTGGACCCAGCGTAAAATCTGAATCCCTGGACTGAACAACAGCAAAAAAAAAAAGACACCCAGACATTTTCACAGGTGCATGGGGTCTTAGTTGCAGCATGTGGGATCAAGTTCTTTGACCAGAGATTGAACCTGGGCCCCCTGCATTGGAAGCACAAAATCTTAGCTACTGGACTACCAGGGAAGTCCCTCAGCTTTTCCTTTTAGGCAAAGGACAGGGGTTTAGTTACACAAGATCTGTTTCTAGAGACTTCCATAAACATCCTGGGCAGCTCAAGCCTCATTGAGCTCAAGCTTTGTCCTCTGCCTGACTGGTCAACAGCCAAGCCCAACCAAAAGTCCATGGCTTTCCCTGTCCAAGATGGGCTGCTCTTTGCATACACACCACTGGCCTCAGCATCCCCCTCCCCGCCCTCACAAGAGACAAAGATGGCTCTTCTGGCCCTCTCCCTCTTGCACATGATCAGCTGCTGAGGCAGGGAGAAAGAGCTCCTAAGGAGACCACTGGGCCTCCTGTGGCCTGGCCCCTCCTGACTCTGGGACCTCACCTTCCCCTCACTGCCCTAGTTCCTGCCTCCAGGTCTCTGCATTTGCCCTTCCCTGTGCCTGGAAGTTTCTTCCCCAGCCCTTTGTTTGCTTCCATCTCTCTATCCTTTCAGGCCTCTACTTAAACGTCACTTCCCCAGAAGTTTTCCCCAATTACCCCAAGTAGCCATCAGTCTTTCCCTTATGATTGCTGTACCCTGCTGGATGTTGCAACAGCAGTTGCTACTACCTGACAGTGTATTATTCATCCACGTGTTGCTTTGTTTACTTTGCATGGGTGGAAAACCCAGGTCAAGATGGCAGAGTAGAAGAATGTGCACTCATCTTCTCCTGCAAGAACTCCAGAATTACAATTCGCTGCTGAACAACCATTGACAGGAGAATGTTCGAACCCACCAAAAAAATAGTACCCCATGTCCAAGGGCAAAGGAGAAGCCCCAGAAAGATGGTAGAAGGGGCGAAATCACATTTAGAATCAAACCCCATACCCGCCAGAGATGCTCAGAGGGCTCAAACAAACCTTGTATGCACCAGGACCCAGTGATCCCACAGAGACTGAGCCTGAACTGTGTTTAAGCGTCTCCTGTGGAGGTACAGGTCAGCAGTGGCCTGCCGCAGGGGCAGAGGCTCTGGGTGCAGCAGACTTGGGTATGGCATAAGCCCTCTTGGAGGAGGTCATCATTAACCCCAACATAGAGCCGCCAGAACTTACACAGGACTGGGGAAACAGACTCTCAGAGGGCACAAACAAAACTTTGTGCACACCAGGACCCAGGAAAAAGGAGCAGTGACCCCACAAGAGACTGACCTAGACTTGCCTGTGAGTGTCCAGGAGTCTGGCAGAGGCGTGGGTCAGAGGCACTGACTGCCGCAGTGCATGCATGGGACCTTTGAAGGATATCGCCATTGTCTTCATTACCTCCACCAGAATTTGGCCCCAGGTCAAACAACAGGGAAGGAACACAGCCCCACTCATTAACAGAAAATTAGATGGAAGATTTACTGAGCATGGCCCCGCCCATCAGAACAAGACCTGGTTTCCCCCTCAATCAGTTTCTCCCATCAGGAAGCTTCCATAAGCCTCTTATCCTTATCCATCAAAGGGCAGACAGAATGAAAATCACAATCACAGAAAACTAACCAAACTGATTACATGGACCACAGCCTTGTCTAACGCAATGAATCTATGAGCCATGCCACGTGGGGCCACCTAAGACGGATGGGTCATGGTGGAGAGTTCTGACAAAACGTGGTCCACTGGAGAAGGGAATGGCAGACCACTTCAGTATTCTTGCATTGAGAAACCCACAAACAGTATGAAAAGGCAAAAAGACAGGACATGGAAAGGTGAACTCCCGAGGTTGGTAGGTGCCCAACATGCTACTGGAGACTGGTGGAGAAATAGCTCTAGAAACAATGAAGAGACGGAGCCAAAGCAAAAACAACACCCAGTTGTGGCTGTGACTGGTGATGGATGTAGAGTCTGATACTGTAAAGAGCAATATTGCATAGGAAGCTGGAATGTTAGGTCCATGAATCAAGGTAAATTGGAAGTGGTCAAACAGGAGATGGCAAGAGTGAGCATTGACATTTTAGGAATCAGTGAATTAAAATGGACTGGAGTGGGTGAATTTAACTCAGATGACCATTATATCTACATCTGTGGACAAGAATCCCTCAGAATAAATGGAGTAGCCATCATAGTCAACAAGAGAGTCTGAAATACAGTACTTGGATGCAATCTCAAAAATGACAGAATTATCTCTGTTCATTTCCAAGGCAAGCCATTCAGTATCACAGTAATCCAACTCTATGTTCCGACCAGTAATGCTGAAGATGAAGTTGAATGGTTCTATGAAGACCTACAAAACCTTCTAGAACTAACACCCAAAAAAGATGTCCTTTCATTATAGGGGACTGGAATGCAAAAGTAGGAAGTCAAGAGATACCTGGAATAACAGGCAAATTTGGCCTTGGAGTACAAAATGAAGCAGGGCAAAGCTAACAAAGTTTTGCCAAAAGAACACACTGGTCGTAGCAAACAACCTCGTCCAACGACATAAGAGAAGACTCTACACATGGACATCACCAGATGGTCAATACTGAAATCAGATTGATTATATTCTTTGCAGCCAAAGATGGAGATGCTGTATACAGTCAGCAAAAACAAGACTGGGAACTGACTGTGGCTCAGATCATGAACTCCTTATTGCCAAATTCAGACTTAAATTGAAGAAAGAAGGAAAACCACTAGACCATTCAGGTATGACCTAATTCAAATCACTTACGATTATACAGTGGGAGTGACAAATAGATTCAAGGGATTAGATCTGATAGACAGACTGCCTGAAGAAATTTTCTTCAGACAGAGGTTTGCGACATTATAAAGGAGGCAGGGATCAAGACCATCCCCAATAAAAAGAAAAACAAAAAGGCAAAATGGTTGTCTAATGAGGCCTTAAAAATAGCTGAGAAAAGAAGAGAAGCTGAAGACAAAGGAGAAAAGGAAAGATATACCCATCTGAGTGCAGAGTTCCAAAGAAAAGCAAGGAGAGATAAGAAAGCCTTCCTCAGAGATCAATGCAAAGAAATAGAGGAAAACAATAGAATGGGAAAGACTCGAGATCTCTTCAAGAAAATTAGTGATACCAAGGGAACATTTCTTGCAAAGATGGGCACAATAAAGGACAGAAATGGTATGGACCTAACAGAAGCAGCAGATATTAAGAAGAGGTGGCAAGAATACACAGAACAGCTATACAAAAAAGATCTTCATGACCCAGATAACCACGATGGTGTGATCACTGACCTAGAGCCAGACATCCTGGAATGTGAAGTCAAATGGGCCTTAGGAAGCATCACTACGAACAAAGCTAGTGGAGGTGATGGAATTCCAGTTGAGCTATTTCAAATCCTGAAAGATGATGCTGTGAAAGTGCTGCACTCAATATGCCAGCAAATTTGGAAAACTCAGCAGTGGCCACAGGACTGGAAAAGGTCTGTTTTCATTCCAATCCCAAAGAAAGGCAATGCCAAAGAATGCTCAAACTACCACACAATTGCACTCATCTCACATGCTAGCCAGAGAAGGCAATGGCAACCCACTCCAGTACTCTTGCCTGGAAAATCCCATGGACAGAGGGCCCTGGTGGGCTGCAGTCCATGGGGTCGATAGGAGTCGGACATGACTGAGCGACTTCCCTTTCACTTTTCACTTTCATGCACTGGAGAAGGAAATGGCAACCCACTCCAATGTTCTTGCCTGGAGAATCCCAGGGACGGGGGAGCCTGGTGGGCTGCCGTCTATGGGGTCGCACAAAGTCGGACACGACTGAAGTGACTTAGCAGCAGCACATGCTACCAAAGTAATGCTTAAAATTCTCCAAGCCAGGCTTCAGCAGTATATGAACTGTGAACTCCCAGATATTCAAGCTGGATTTAGAAAAGGCAGAGGAACCAGAGATCAAATTGCCAACATCCATTGGATCATCAAAAAAGTATGAGAGTTCCAGAAAAACATCTATTTCTGCTTTATTGACTATGCCAAAGCCTTTGACTGTGTGGATCACAACAAACAGTGGAAAATTCTGAAAGAGATGGGAATACCAGACCCCTTTACCTGCCTCCTGAGAAATCTGTATGCAGGTCAGGAAGCAACAGTTAGAACTGGACATGGAACAACAGACCAGTTCGAAATCGGGAAGAGTATGTCAAGGCTGCATATTGTTATCCTGCTTATTTAACTTATATGCAGAGTACATCATGCAAAATGCCAGGCTGGTTGAAGCACAATACGGAATCAAGATTGCCAGGAGAAATATCAATAACCTCAGATATGCAGATGACACCACACTTAAGGCAGAAATTGAAGAAGAACTGAAGAGCCTCTTGATGAAAGTGAAAGTGGAGAGTGAAAAAGTTGGTTTAAAGCTCAACATTCAGAAAACTAAGATCATGGTATCCAGTCCTATCTGTTCATGGCAAATAGATGGGGAAACGATGGAAACAGTAAGAGACTTTATTTTGGGGGCTCCAAAGTCACTCCAGATGGTGACTGCAGCCATGAAATTTAAAGATGCTTGCTCTTGGAAGGAAAGTTGTGACCAACCTAGACAGCATATTAAAAAGCAGAGACATTACTTCCCCAACAAAGGTCCATCTCGTCAAAACTATGGTTTTTCCAGTAGTCATGCATAGATGTGAGAGTTGGACTATAAAGAAAGCTGAGAGCCGAAGAATTGATGCCTTTGAACTGTGGTGTTGGAAAAGACTTTTGAGAGTCCCTTGGACTGCAAGGAGATCCAATTAGACTATCCAAAAGGAAATCAGTCCTGAACATTCATTGGAAGGACTGATATTGAAACTGAAACTCTGATACTTTGGCCACCTGATGCAAAGAACTGATTCATTTGAAAAGACTCTGATGCAGGGAAAGATTGAAGGCAAGAAGAGAATGGGATGACAGAGGATGAGATGGTTTGATGGACATGAGTTTGAGTAACCTCCAGGAGTTGGTGATGGACAGGGAAGCCTGGCATGCTGCAGCCCATGGGGTCGCAAAGTGTCGGACACGCCTGAGAGACTGAACTGAACTCAAAGAGGATATGCCTGTGTGTGCTCAGTCGTGTCCAGCTCTGTGTGACCCCATCGACTGTAGCCCGCCAGGCTCTTCTGTCCATGGGATTTCCCAGGCAAGAATACTGGAGTGGGTTACAATTTCCTTCTCCAGGGGAATCTTCCTGACCCAGGGATTGAACCAGTGACTTTTGTGTCTCCTGCACTGGCAGGTGGATTCTTTATCACTGAGTCACCTGGGAAGCCAACTGGTCTTAAATCTACTCAGTCCTACAGTGAGCTGTCTGCATGGCTGAGGTGGCTCCTGTCCTGTCCTCTGCTCCTGGCAGACAGACATGCCTTCAGCACAGTTAGGCAGGTACCAGAGTGTATAAAACCCTCACCAGAGCAATAGAAGGACCTTCTCCCAGCAGCTTCCAGTTGGACCAGTGCATATCAACTTCACCAGCATGGACTGTAGCCTGCCAGGCTCCTCTGTCCATGGCATTTTCCAGGCAAGAATCCTGGAGTGGGTTGCCACTTTGTACTCCAGGGGATTGGAGAAGGGCATGGTGACCCACTCCAGTATACTTGCTTAGAGAATCCCACGGACAGAGGAGCCTGATGGGCTGCAGTCCATGGGGTTGCACAGAGTCAGACACGACTGAAGCAACTTGGCTCACATGCACTCCAGGGCATCTTCCCAACCCAGGGAGCCAACCTGCCTCTCCTGGGGCTCTGACACTGACTAGTGGATTCTTTCCCAACTGCACCAAAAGATGCACCACATGTTCTTATCACTTAGGAAATTACAGCAGCTTTAGGAAGCTCTGTGCCAGGAACTGGGGACAGATTTACCTATCTATCTATCCATCTATCTACAGAGACTTTGGTTGGGCTCCAGGGTGGGGGCTGGTCACCAGAAAGATCAAGCCATGATTAGAAACTTGACATTTTTAGCCCAGCCTCCTGTGTCTTCTCTAAAGAGAGGAGAGGAGCTAGGGATGGAGTTAATAACTGACCATGCCTACAAAAGGAAGCCTCCATAAAATCCCCAAAGTACTGGATTGGGGGAGCCTACAGGTAGGTGAACCTCTCCGTGTATAGAGAGTGTGACACACCCTGATTCTATGGGGACAGAAGAACCTATGCTCAGGACTCTCCCAGACCTTGCCCTATGCATCTGTTCATCTGGCTGTCATCTTTGTCCTTTATCACATCTTTTAATAAATGGATGAACTAAGTAAACACTTTCCTGACTTCTGTGAGTCCCTCTAGCAAATTAATCAAATCCAGAGGGCTCATGGGAAGCTATGGTCTGTAGCCAAGTGGGACCGAGGTTGCGGGTAACCTGTGACTGGTAGCTGCAGTGGTGGGGAGCAGTCTCATGGGACTGAGACTGTAACATATGGGATCTGATGACGTCTCTGGGAAGACAGTGACAGAATTAAATTGAGGACACCCAGCTGGCATTGTGGAGAATTTCTTGATGTTGGGGGAAAAAAAAATTCCACACATTTGGTGACCAGAAGTGTCCGGTGTTCTGGGTGAGTAAAGAAGACTCACAGGAGGGAAGGCTGGACTGAGTTTTTCACTTCATGGTCCCATTGGGTCCACTGCACACAATGGAAGCTTCTGTCCCGTCCACCACTGTATACTCAGTGCATAAACAATTCACATAGTGGACATTCAGCACGTGTTTTCTCATGGCTAAATAAAACAGCAGCAGGAGATCGTCTAAGAGTGAGAATGGAGAAAACAATAAGATCAATAGGAAGGAACCGGAGGTCAGCCTTTCCCTCCTGAGAATCCCCCCACCTTTGAGACAATAGCTTTTGACTCTAACAACAGCCTCTTACCTGGGCATGGGAGCCCAGCCTCATGCAGTGAATGGACCCATTAGGACACCACGTCCAGGACTTCCACCAGGATTCCTCCCTGATAATAAAATCCTCTGAAATTTACAAAATTCAAAGACAGGCCCTTGTTATTCTGAAGGACCTCAACCCTCTTCTTCCAGATTTGTTCCCTCTAATCCTGACCACCAGGACTCACTGTCAACCTATAACCTTGAACTTGCCCCACTGGCCTCTAAACTCTGATTTCCATCTTCCAATTAAGTTCAAACCTGTTTCCCAGGCAAGCTTTATTCCTGAAATTTAGCCCCTGTTATTTTTCTGGGTTATTTCTTACCCTATCTCATGTTGTTTCACGAGATCTAGAAAGGTGCCTTCTTAGAGTATATACACTAACTGAAGAAATAAGACAGATGCGACTTCAAGTGACCAAACCAAATACTCATCTCAGCATTTTCCGTGGAAGCTAAGAAAGGATACCTCAGAAGCAGGTGGTAACTGCTGGAACAGGCTGATCTTGGGGAAATCATCAGGTTCCAAATGAATATTGAAAAATCAAAGGGAGAGGCAAGGAGTTGAAGTCCACAAGCAGTTAGTGACAACCCTTCAATCAATAGAGGAAATAGGAAAGACTTGTATTTGCTACAAGTTAGCTTGTTCTTAAGAGGTGCCATTTAAAACCACACTCCATAAAGAGGGTATGTGTAGGCGGATTAAGCTGAGAAAAACACTGCATCACCTTATGCCAGTGAAGCAGCCAGAACGGTCAAGCTGGGCTTATATAAAAAGGTCAACAGAAGGGAGATTCCAAGCAAATTTAAAAATAGAGATGGAAGATATACAAAATGTCACAGAGCAAAGAACTGCACCTCACAAGCTTTTCCATTGCCTTCGCACTGGGAGTCCCCCAGCACACACCTGGCAGTGTCAAGAGTAGGCCTGTCCTGTCCTATTCACGCCTGAGGTGTGTGTGTGTGCTCAGCTTAGAGGGACATCAGAGACACTTGGTTCTGACGTGCCCCAAGGTGGCCCAAAGTCAGTGGCCCTATTCCAGAGTGGGCTGGTGTCACCTGTCACCCTGTACCTACACACACACACACACACACACACACACACACATACATGCTGCAGCAAGCCAGTGATTCTTTCAAGATAGGAGTTTGGATTAAAATCTCAAGAGGGGAGACATCATCTCCCCTCTTAAATCATCTTTATCATCTCTAAGATGATAAAAAGCAACTTCAATGTGCTTCTGATTTTCTAATAGAAATTTTGGGAAGTAAAGCGTCACAGAAATCTTTGTATTGTATGCATCAGCAAACAGCAGAGTGGGTGAGAATGCTTTGAAGGGAACTACCGGGCTTTAGAGAAATCCCTGAGAATCACTGCTTGTGTCTGCCCTTGTCTGTCCTTGGTAAGGCGTCAGAGGTGGACAGTGCTTCAGGGCCCCCAGTCAGCAAACAGCACGGAAGCCTTAGTGTTTTCGGGAAAAAAATGTGACCTCCAAGCAGTTAAGTCCCCAGGAAATCTGCCTGTATTAACCAGCTGGGTGCTGGAAAGCTTTGCCACTGCCTCAGAAAAATGATTTCAGGAACAGATGTCTGATCTCCACCTGAAAGGATTATAGAGCAAATAGCAGATTTCCCACAAGCTTAGTGAGTCATCACCGATGTCAGGCCAGGCAGTTGCTCAAATTGAAAACGTTTGAGGAAATGTAGTCAGAGGGGGACCAGCTCTGGTCATGTGGTATCTTTTTTTTAAGATTTATTTTTTAATGTGGACCATTTTAAAAGTCTTTATTGAATTTGCTACAGTATCAATTCTGTTTTATGTTTTAGTCTTTTGGCTGAGAGGCATGTGCGATCTTAGGTCCCCAAGCAGGGATCGAACCCACATCCCCTGCATTGGAAGGTGACGTCTTAACCACTGGACCTCCAGGGAAGTCCTAAGGTCATGTTGCATCTTGATGGGGAGACAGAGCACTGTCGTCTTTGTGATTGGAATTTTAATATATTGAGATTTTTCTACAAGGATTTTAGAATGTCAAGTCTCGTTAACTGCAAATGAGAGCATTGATTCCAGAGCTGAAAATAGCGCTTCCACCTAAAAAATAAAAACAGCTTAATATTCTGACTGTCTTTACTTGGCAGCAACATGAAAAAAATTTTTTTAAGTTAGGCTCTCAAGATCGAATAGGACCTCAGAATTGGTTTAGTCTAAACAATCAAGAAGTCAGCATCTAATACTGCCTAGGAAATTGAATTTGAGTAAAAGAGGTCGAAGTGCTATTCTGTTTTAAAATGTTTTCCCAGAAGTGCTATTCTGGGAAAAAGACCCAAACCCTCCTGAAAGGTGCAAATGGGCTTATGTGTGAATATACACATACACACAAGTGTTCACATATTTCACACACATGTCCACACATACTTTGACTCTTCTAACCCTCCATGTGTCCTCCACCTCTAAGGATGTTTAAAAATTCCTTTCAATGCGTTCACGATCCAGAAGAACAATTAAGTTAAATAGCTCTGGAGTGAGACCCAAGCTTCAATACCTTTTAAAACTTCCTCAACTGATTCCACAGTGCAACCAAGATTAAGAACTGTTATTCCAGAGGGAGAAAAGTCACTATCCGTTCATTCATTCATTTAACAAGTATATATTGAGCATTTGGTGTGTACCAGACACTGTACTAGATGCTGGGAATAAAATTAAACAAAAACCATGGTCTTAGCCTTCGTGGAATTTTTAATCTAACGAGGGGAGGTGAACCAGCTAATAGTAAATATGCTGTTTAAAACTTACTAAGTGTT